>NW_025423501.1:515703-639888 GCF_020740685.1 Jaculus jaculus
AAGATAGACAGACAGACAGAGAGAAAGAGAGAGAGACAGACAGACAGAGATTTAGAGGGAGACCGACACACAGACAGACAGAGAGAGATAGATAGAGAGAGCATCAGAGGGAGAGAGAGAGACAGGCAGGCAGACAGAGAGAGTGAGTCATACAGACAGACAGAGAGAGAGAGAGAGAATGGGAGACACAGAAAGAGAGAGAGAGAGGGAGACCGACAGAGAAAGAGAGAGATGGAGACAGACACACAGTCAGACAGAGAAATACAGACAGATAGAGAGAGACATGCAGACACAGAGTGAGAGACAGACAAATAGACAGACACACAGAGAGACAAACAGACAGACAGAGAGAAAGAGACAGACAGACAGAGGGAGAGTGAGAGATAGAGACCAACAGACAGGCAGACAGAAGGAGAGAGAGAGTGAGACAAACAGAGAGAGACTGACAGAGAGAGACACAGGCAGAGAGAGAGAGACAGACAGAGAGAGACATGCAGACAGAGAGAGAGAGAGACAGACAGAGACAGACAGACAGACAGACAGAGAGAGAGACAAACTGACAGACAGAAAGACACAGACAGACAGACAGGTAGAGAGAGAGACAGTCAGACAAGTAGAGAGAGAGAGAGACAGAGATAGACGGACAGAGAGATAGAAAGACAGACAGACAGAGGAGAGAGAGTAGCAGACACAGAGAGAGAGAGACAGACAGACAGAGACACAAACAGACAGCGAGAGAGAGAGAGAGAGAGAGAGAGACAGACAGATAGGGAGAGAGTGCGAGCAAGACAGAGAGACAGCAGACAAAGGGACAGACAGGGAGAAAGACAGAGAGACAGGAGCGAGAGAGTGAGAGCGAGAGAGACAGACAGACAGATAGAGATATATATAGAGAGAGACAGACACAGAGAGAGAGAGAGAGACAGACATACACACAAACAGAGGAGGGCAGCTGGGCTTCCACTGAAGCGAAGTCAGCTGCTTATTTGCTGTCCAAAGCTACCTTCAGTTTGCCAAAGTGCAACATTCTGAGGTGGTTTGGAGAAAAGTTTGACCACCTCAAACTGGAAGCACCTGTGCCCAGCATACACAGATTTGGAACAGGTGTAAAGCCTCAGTTTTAAGGAAATCAGTCCCAGATCCTCTACAGCCCAGCTGACCTCCTCTGTTCTGAGGTGGTTTGGAGAAAAGTTTGACATGTCTCTGGATTTTGTTTACTTTGGGTTTTGTGTTGATTTAGGCACAGGGTTTCACTGTGACCTCTGAGATTCATATTACCCAGTGGGTGGACTTCCTGCTCCGTATATTCAAGGCCAACAGCCGGAAGCTCTAAGGATTCCTGGCTTTAAAAAGATCTTTAATCTTAGCACATTAGCTGCAACTTTTAATAACCAATGCAAGGTGCAATAGATGTCTGCTGGAGGCAGAGCCTGGAGCCAGCCTGTTGGTAAGCTTGCTGTTCCCGAGTGGATCATGAGATGAGGTTCGGGAGGTCTTGGGGTGGTTTCATTCCAGTGTCCCCAAAATCTTATTTATTCTGAAAACCAGCTTCCCAGCTGAAGGAGATTTGGGAATTCCTTCTGGAGGTAGTGTACTGTTGGGAAAGGGCTTATGGGTGTTACAGCCAGCATTCCTTGCCAGTGTTTGGCACACTCTCCTCTTCCTGTTGTCCAACAGATGTAGGCCATGGGATGATGTCTGTTGCTCATGCCATTGTTGCCCCTGCCATTGTAGAGCTTGCCCTCGAGTCTGTAAGCCAAAAACAAAATAATAATAATAACAATTCCTTCCCCACCCCTCAAGCTGCTCTTGACCAAGGGTTTGTGCCAGCAATGTGAACCTGCCTGAAACACTCATGTTGGTACCATGCAGGGTGTTGCGGGAAAGAGAGAGTCATTGAATTTTCACCTAACTTTGGTGTTTTAAAAATTGCCATGGGTGTTATGAAGCAGGTTTCTTGGATGCCTGCATGGATACGCGATGGAGGCATGAGGATGGACCACGGATGGCATTGGAGACCCAGTGCAGATGCCAGGACAAAAAAAAAAAAAAAAAAAGGCTTCTAAGGCTAGGTGCTGGCACCTGATGACGTTCTTCAATACTGTGAGCAGCTTAGATGGAGGGAGGTATTAGAAGTCCGGAGATTTGTCAGTGGTTATAATTACATGATTTGGAGACTTTTCACTGCCTGGAGTGGGTGGATTTGGAGCTAAATAATTTGATGTTTGCCCTGTTGAAATCTTGTTGTAGTTGAATATTTCTTTGCTACGCCCAATGTCATCTTTGCAGTGTTAATGGTTAGTATGTGCCATTACATGGTTTTCTGTTTGTTAGATTTTGTTTTTGTTTTTGTTTTTCCTTTTGGCATTATGGCCCAGTTAAAAGGTCTTGCATTATGGGAATGTTTGCATATCATTTTGATGGACTATTAAGAAACTATGGGGACACTTTAAGTTGGATGTATCCATTGTATTTTATATCATGTATGGTTATCAGTTGTTGGGGCCATAGGTTGGATGTGGTGGTATGATTCAGGTGTGCCCCTGAACTTAGGTGTTGTGAATACTAGGTCCCCAGTTGATGGTGACTTGGACATTAATGCCTCCTGATGGTGCTATATCATTCGGGATAGGATAATTGGTGTTAGAACTGCTTCCACTTGCTAGTGTTTGGAACACTGTCCTGCTGCTGTTGTCATTCTGATGTTGGGCAGAAGGAGATAGCTACCATCTATTCATACCACTGATCTCCCCTGCCATCAAGGAGTTTCCCTTTGTGTCTGGAAGCCAATATAATCCCCCTCATTTTTTCCTACAAGCTGCTCTTGGTCAGGTATTTTGGTTCCAACAATGAAAACCTGACAGCCACAGGTAGGGTCTCACTGTAGCCCAGGTTAGCCTGGAATACAGTATTCAGCCTTGGCGTGGCCTCGAACTCACGATGGTCCTGCTCCTGCATCCTCCCAACCGCTCAGATTTAAGGCAGTAAAGAGATAGAGATAGATTGGTTGCCCCAGGACCTGTAGCTACTGCAAACAAACTCTAGATGAAGGCAGTACCTTCTGCATGTGGCTTATATGGGTACCGGGAAATAAAAGCTGGGTTTTCTGGCATAATTGGCCACTGCCTTATGTGCTAAGACATCTCTCCAGCCCAGCTCGGTTTTTTTTTTTTTGAGGAAGGGTCTCACTATTCCATGCTGTCCTTGAACTACCTGTGATTCTCCATCATTTGCCCCCTCAGTACTGAGACTAAGACATGCAATACCACTATATTGCCCAGACTGGCCTTCATATTTCTAAATACCCTATGATTGTACTTCCTACAGTCTCTCTCTGTTTCAAAAATGCTGAACCAATGGCGGTGCACACTTCAGAAACATTGAGCCTTTCTCATTGTCAATGACAATGATAAGTGCAGCGCAGGCACGTGTACTCAAACCTCCTCTAATATTGGTTTGTGAGAGAAGGAAGGAATTGTTTGAGCACACATTCTGAAGGGCTACGATCTGTCCTAGTTGGGAAAAGAGTGACAGGCGTATGAGTCGCCTGGTGACGTTGCATCTACAACCTTAATCTAAGAGAGATGATCCTTGTGCCTAGGTGCCTTTCTCCCTTTTCCATTCTTTATTTTGTTAGTGGCCCCTTTGCCAGGGAGTTCAGGAAGCCTGGTTTTCTGTACCAGCTCCCCATCATATGCCCTAATCTGCCCTGTGGGAGTTCAAATTGGAAGACACCCAGTTCCTATTGGAAATTAGAGCTTTGGGGTGATCACTTACTCTTTCTTCTTAGCCTTTAGGGGACAATGGAAAACACACGCAATTGAGATGATGTTGCTTTATACACGGTGATGCCCTTGTGTTTGGGACATACAAGTATATATGAATGGGATGTGCTCATGTCGGCCCATTCCCTTGCTGAGTAAGAAGTGGACTAGACGAGGCGTCTATCTTTAGTGGTGAGGTGGGTTTCTTTAAGACGGCAGATAGAAGGATCCAGCCTTCTAATCGATCCAGAAAGCCTATGTCTTGTGATGGGTGAATCAAGACCATTAATATTTAAGGTTTTTACAGTGAGGTTTGAATTAGTCACCGCTATGATGAGGTGTTTTATTTGGTTGGGCTCTTACTTGTGTTATGTATTGTTTTGAGCCTGGTATATGTAGCTCATTGTTAAGATTTATTACATTTTTACTATTACATTGCCCTCAAGAGCATCAGTGAGGGGAACCATGACACAGAATGCACTTCTCGAACCGCAAACTCCTAATTCTTTCTGCCCAGGCTTCAGCCATTTTCCCTGTGCTGGGAAAAAAACTGGGACCTGGAGTATTGAATCTTGGCCCTTAGGCTTCATAGGCAATTGGCTTAACTGCTAAGCCATCATCCCTCCAGCGCCGATGAGCCTGTTGATGTGTGCTGTCATCCCCAATGGAAAGGATTAGGTATCTGTTGCAGGCATTACCACCTCGCGTTGTGTCTGTTTCTGCAGAAATTCAAGTGGCCGCTTCCTACTGGGAGCCTGGAGGTCTTTCTGCTCTCAGCACTTGACTGTGTCTGAAATCCAGGTTTACAGCACGCTGCTTGTTGATCACTGTTTAAGCCTTAGGCGGTGCTCCAAGCCCAGCTTTCTTCCTAATTGGCAGTTCCCCATGAAATCTGGAAGCCTCTGAAACCATTTTCGTGTAGACCAGGTCCTCCCGCATGTAGTCACGGTCTGGGCAATTGTGCCTAGCTCTGGGCTAAGTCGTCATGGAGGAACTAGGACCGGGCTCCTTGTCCTCACCTAGCCCTGGACTTGGTAACATTGTGTCATTCCTGGAATCACACGGCACTGTCTTACACTGCTATGGGCTGCTTATTGCTGAGGTGAATTTAAAATATATATATACTTTATTGCCATTTATTTAGGTGTGAGAGGGAAAGAGACAAAGTGAGATAGAGAAAGGAGAAAGAGAAGGGGTTCGCCAGGGCTTCCAGCTACTGCAAATGAACTCCAGATGCATATGCCAAACATCTGCATCTGGCCTACATGGGTACTGGAGAATGAAACCTAGGCAAGCGCCTTAACTCCTGAGCCATCTCTCCAGCACAGATAAATTTTAACGTATTCTTTCTGTTTTCCTTTCTTTTGTCTTTTGCTTTTTAAGGAAGGGTCTCACTCTAGCTCAGTCTGACCTAGAAATCACTATGAATCTCATGGTGGTCTCGAACTTATTTAAATCTCCACACCTCTGCCTCCCACGTGCTGGGATTCAAGGTTTGTGCCATTACAACAGACTTTTCAAATGTTTTATGTAAATTTTTACTTATTTCTTTGAGATAGATCGAGAAATTAATGGAAAGAGAAAGATGGGGTGGAGATCTGAGAGTGAGACAAAGAGAGAGGGAGTTAGAGTGATGGCACGACAGGGCCTCAACTCACTGCAAACAATCTGTGGACACATTTCCCACTTATATATGTGTTTTACATGGGGACTGGGAATTGAACCTGGGTCCTTAGGCTACAAAGGCAAGTGCCTTGGCTGCTTAACCATATTTCCATCCCATATACACATTTCATAATAGGGAAATTTAATTTTTATAAAGTCTCCCTTCCTTCATGTTCTCACAGTGGGTGATGCTACCTTGACAGGACCTGCATTATAGGTGGGAAAGCATGATTGCAACAAAAGAGAAGAGAGACTAAATTGGAAAATGGCAGGGTTCGTTAAGGGGGTATTGGTTTGGGAAAGGTACTGTTTTGAGAGGATTTGACGAGTGCACACAGATTATAATTAAAGAAGGTGTTTTCTGCACACACTCATGTGGGCTGAATTTCAAACACTCTCAGACACACACAGACAATGTCATGCACATGCACACAAGACACATTCACATGAAAAATTTGCATATCATCCTCATCTCTTTGTTTGAATTTAGTTTTAATTTTATTTATTTGTTTGAGTGTGACAGACAGAGAGAAAGAGAGACAGAGAGAGAGAGAGAGAGAGAATGGGCGTGCTACGGCCTCCAGCCACTTCAAACAAACTCCAGATGCATGCGCCCCTTGTGCATCTGGCTGATGTGGTTCCTGAGCAATCGAACCTCAAGCCGGAGTTCTTAGGCTTCACAGGCAAGCGCTTTACTGCTAAGCTATCTCTCAAGCCCATTATCTCATTTTTTGAGCCAAGCACAATAGACTGGCCTTTAATTTATTTTTATTTTTTAATGAGAAAGAGACATAATTGGCAGTCTAGGGCCTCCAGGCAATGTAATGGAACTCCACATGCATTTGCTGTGTTGAGTGTATGTGTGACCTTCAACATGCATCAGCTCATGTGTCTTTATTATGTAGGTACTAGGTTGTCGAAAATGGGACTTTTGGCTTCACAGGACAGTGCCTTAACCAGTTATCCATAACTCCACTCTTCCACTTTGTTTTTTTATATACATATTACCTTTTTATGTGTAGCTGAGAGGGCTGGGATGTGTCAGAGAGAGGGTGGGGAGAGAGAGAGATAGGCAGAGAGACAGAATGGATGTGCCAGAGTCCCCTAGCATGTAATGTCAGATTCATGCCCCACTTTGTTCCTCTCCCTCTCTCTCTGTCTCTCGCTCTGTGTTTTTATTGTATTTTTTTCTTTAATTCTTAAGGCAGTGTCTCAGTCTATCCCAGGCTGACCTAAATTTACTATATAGCATCAGGTTTGACTTGAAATCACAGCTGTCCTCCTACTTCTGCTTCCTGAGCACTGGAATTAAACCTGTGTACCACCATGCCCTGATTGTACAGTGAACTGAAGCCAGACCCTAACTATTTGCAAGGAAACACCTTTATCACTCTGCCATCTGTCTAGGCCCGTTCAACTTATCTTTTTGTGTTTTTCCAGTTTTTGTGGTAGAGTCACACACTGGGCCAGGATAACCTGGAATTAACTAGGTAGGCAACAATTAGTTATCGTTATGCCCTCTAAGGGAAAGAAGCGGTAGGATACATACCTTCCTAGGGAAAGTCAGAGTTAAATGAAGGAAATTTCATCAGCAGAAGATGCAAGTGAGAGCTCACTAAAGCTCTTGGTCTGGTTAGTGACATCAGAAAGTAAAGGAGGATGGTCAGAAAACCCATTGGTTTGGCAAAGTTTTGACATCAGGAAGTCACATTTGGATCAGCTTTGTCACCTCCTTTATTTTGTGGGGTGTGTGTGTACACATGCATGCATATGCACTCACACCCTAAGAAAATGGATCTTTTGATTTTACTCTTCTCAGCAAAATGATAAAATACGTTAAGAATGAATGGGCTAAAGAGTAGGCTTAGCGATTAAGGCATTTGCCTGCAACTCTTTTTAACGCCTGTAATTTTCTGCCAGAGCACTTCAACCACAACACAAGTAAAGAGTAAAGCAAAGGAAACTGGATAGAATTGTTGGTGATAATATGTTTGATAACATTAAAATATTTATTTTGAGTAGGCATGGTGTTGATTGCCATTATTACCAGCGCATGGAATGCAAAGGGAGGAGGATTGCTTGTGCTCTGTCTCTCTCACTCTGTCTGTCTGTCTGTCTCTTTCTCACTCTCACTTTCAACACTTAATTCACTTTTTTGTACTCCATTTTATGATTTTATTACAAAAGCTTTCTAATTCCTAAACAAGTTTCCCTGGTTTTGTGAACTGGTATACTTAAACATTTCACATCATTCAAAACATTTATTCATCTGCCATGTGTAAATATTTTAACAACAGAATCATAGTTAAAAGGCAGAAAAGACATTTACTTTTTCAGTTTCTTCTTAGGTGAACATTCCAAAACTCGGGTAAATTCTGAGTCTTCACAGTCTTGTCTTTTCTTTTTTTCTTTTTTTCACTTTGGTAACCACTGGAGTCACTGGCTTGGAAAACTGGGTCCTGTTTCTCCTGGTGCCTTTTTTTCCTCATCGACTCTTCCTCCCAGAGGTCATTCACATTACCACTAATAGTTTGGTCCACATCTTCCTTAGGGGTGACATCTGCAACACCTACTAGCTCCATGCCCACACCATCTGCCTCAAAGATTTTTGGGTGCTCCTTTTTCTTCTTCTTCTCTTTCTTTGGCTCTTGCTCTGTGAGGCAATTTACATGATCACTAATATGTAGGTCCATCTCATCCTGTAGTGTGACATCTGCAAAATCTGTGAGTGCTGTGGCACCACCCTCTGTCTCACAAGTTTCTGAGTCTTTCTTTTTCTTATTCATCCTTGGCTTTTGTTCCAGGACACCATTCACATTAGCAGTTGTCTCTAGGTACACCTCTTCCTGTGGGGTGACTGCCAAATCCGTGAGCTCCGTGGTGCTACCACCTGCCTCAGAGGATTCTGGATCTTTCTTCACCATCTTTTTCTTCTTTGAAACTTTTGCAACAATTTCTTCAATGTCAGTATCTACTACATATTCAGAAGCCTTATAGCTCTTGGATTGTAACCTTGTAATATTCAGTTTTCCTCAAATGCAAAATGCTCCAGCTGCATCAGAATCTAAACAAAATGCTTCAAATTCCAGTTCATCACCCACGTTTATCTCCAAAGTTTGCCACTGCTCATATGACATCTGCTCAGGTTTAGGGATAGAGGCATTAAAACAACCATGCACTAAACAGCCACTGTGACTAGAAGACACCTTATCAACTGTGCCCATCAAGTTATGTCGAGGTTCAGGGCAAAAAATTACAAAATCGGCTTCAATGTTAAGATGAATGTGTCCTTGATCACCATAAATGTCTCCCAGTTTACCCACAAGTTTGATGTTATCATATGCGATAGGGACACCTAAAAGGCGAGACTTCAGGGACTTAGTTTTCACAGCAAACTCGTCCACAGCAACCGGGCAAACGTTGTCAGCATGGAGCCAGTGGCCTGGGCCTCCGGGGTCAGCCGGGTATGCGCCGAGCAGCTCATCCTGGGCACAGCTGACTTCCCCTGCACCTGTCAGGGCTTCCATGCACTCCGGACAGGGAGCCTGAGCGAGCGCCGGCACGTGCATGGACGCGGCCGGCTCCCGTACCTCTCCGAGTAGCGCAGGAGCACTGCATCCAGCTGCTCGCGGATCCCCGTGCGCTTCCGGTGCAGGTAGCAGGGCGACAGGGCGATGTGCCTGCAGTGCGCCCGACCACCAGGCACGAGTAGCGGCTGTTCACCAGCGCACAGGCCGTGGCGTACGTCGGCAACTACAGGCATGACAGGACGCTGGCGGGTGTCATCAAGGGCCTCCCCGAGAGCCATTGGGGCCGAGGCGAGGGGGCGCAGCCGGCAGCCATGCGACCTGTGTGGTTCTCTCGACGCTTCAACACTTAATTTAGTTACAAAAAGAGAGATAGGGAGAAGAGAGAAACAATGGGCACTCCAGAGCCTGTAGTTGCTGCAAACAATCTCCAGATATGTGCACCGTTTTTACCTCTTCTTTACATGTAAACTGTAGAATCAAACCTGGGTCATAGGGCCTTGCAAGTAAGTGCCTTAACTGCCAAGCCTCACTC
The DNA here is from genome assembly GCF_020740685.1 of Jaculus jaculus. NCBI lineage: Eukaryota > Metazoa > Chordata > Mammalia > Rodentia > Dipodidae > Jaculus > Jaculus jaculus. Next base: position 525,195 of record NW_025423501.1, read on the forward strand.
TGTGTATCTATTAAATGTATGTATGTGCATATATATATATATATATATATATATATATATATATATATATATATATATATGCACATACACACAATCTTTTGCATTCCATTTCCATGGAACTGCTCAAAATTAAAATAACCTTTCCAACATTGGATTCTTGTTTTACAGAAAAATATAACTGACATTGGAAATGTATTTCTTACACTGACAGGGTATGTATGTGTCTGCACATGCATATGTGGGGAGAAGAGGACGACATTCAGTGTCCTGTTTGATCACTTCTCCAAATTATTTCCCTGAAACAGACAGTTTTCTCTCTTATTGACTATCTCCTTTCCCCTAACTCTGTCTCTTCAGATATGTATGAAATAATACAATCACAAGTTTATTCTTAGTTATTTTAATTTTATGTTGAGGACCTTATAACTTGTGAAAGAGAGGAGGGAGGCAAAAATTTAGATATCATGCCACACCCAAAGTGACAGAAGCGAGAGGCACCTACCTTCCTAGGGAAAGTCAAAAGGAACCTTTGGAAATTTCATCAGTAGAGAAAGCAAGGGAGAGCTCAACAAGCTCTTGTTCTTCTTAGTGACCACTGGAAATGAAGGAGGAGGGGCAGTTAGGAATGGAATGGGCTGTAGGGAAGGCTTAGCAATTAAGGCATTTGCCTGCATGGCCAAAGGAACCAGGTTCAATTCCCCAGGACCCACGTTATTCAGATTAAAGAGGGGGTGCATGTCTCTGGAGTCCATTTGCAATGGCTGGAGGCACTACCGCACCAATGCTCTCTCTCCCTCCCCTGTTCTCTCTTTCTCCCTCTTTCTCTACACAATAAGTAACAATAAATACATGGAATTACGTGTATGGTAGACAGTTATTTTAACTTCGAATACCATGCCCACATGGTCAAGTAAATGTTCAGAAAATTTTACTTTGGTTTCTGTTTCCCTGGGCCTTTAAGCTTTCTTCTATAATCCTCAGAATTAACTAGCTTCAAAATTATCTTTCTCTAGAGAGAACATATGTTTGTACTTTTCTGTTATCTTAGTTTGATATGATGCTCTTTTGTTCCTATTATAATGGTCTTGTGTAGATAGGTCTTGTGTAGATAGTGTGAGGCACTGTGAGGACATGGATATCCAGGTCACTTTCTGTCTGGAAGAGCACGTTGTAAGGAGTCCTGCCCTTTCTTGGGCTAATATATTCTTAACGCCACCTTTTCCACAGTGGACCCTTAGCCTTGGAAGGTGTGATAGAGAAATTTCAGTGCAGGAACTCCTGTCACCTCTATCCATCGCCTTCCTTCCTTCTGAGTCATCACAAGGTTACTGCCAACTGGAAAAAACAGTTTCTCTACCAAAAGTGAGAATACCATTAATACATAGGTAGGAACATTAAGAGAAGTGATTTCTGGGCAGATTGATGTGCATAGTATATCCAGACAGCAAAGATGTTACACATCTAGGCCTCAAGATTACACCTATTTTACGTTTGCACTATCAGGGATGTATTTCCTCCCATGGAGCATCCTCTAGTCCAGTTAGAGGGCAGTTGGCGTCCACTATGACAAATTATCACTATTTCACCCATTGGCTCATTGAGCATGGCTGGCAAAATATAAGGCTTTCAGGTTCCACTGATGTTTTGCTCCTTTTTTTTTTTTTTTCTTTCTTTTTTTGGTTTTTCGAGAGAGGGTCTCACTTTAGCCCATGCTGGCCTGGAATTCACTATAGAGACTCAGGGTGGCCTCAAACTCATGGAAATCCTGCTACTTCTTCCTCCCATGTGCTGGGATTAAAGGTGTGCACCACCATGCCTGGCTTGCTCCAGTTTTTGATAAGGCTTATGTGACTCAGGATTGTGTATTGAACTCAGGCTGGCAGGCTTTACAACCAGGCAACATTAGCCACTGAGGCATATTCCCAGCTTCTTAATTGTGGAGCCCAGGCTGGTTTCATACTCCTGGTCCTCCTGCCCCTGATCCTATAGGAATTCTGAACAGTGTGTGCCATCACACCTGGCCCTTCCACTTTTTGTTATTTATTCAATTACAATCAGATTGGGGGGAGAGAGAGCGGGGGAAGGGAGAGAGAGAGACTGGTGGGCACCTGAAAACAACTATCTAAGCATGTACCATTTTATGGATCTCAGTTGATGTGTGTAGTGGGAATCAAACCTGTGACTGTAGGGTATGCAGGCATGCATCATAACCACTGTGCAATCTCCCCATAACCATCCACCTTTAAAAGTCACCTTTATGTTAGTCAGAATAAAGATAAAGTGTCTTATTAATCTTCATGTTCATATAGTTGTATGTGTGCTTGACCAGTTTTTTTCATGTCCTAGCACAAGTGTGGAGGTCAGAGAGTACCATTGGTGGTCACTTGTCTTCCACCTTGTTGCACGGTTTCTTTCTTCTGTCTCACTTCTGTGGATGACAGTATAACAGTCCTTTGAACTTCTGTGGGTTAGCCTATCTCTGTATCCACTTTATAGTAGACATGTTTGAATTATAGACGTGCACCTCTATGGCCAGATTTTGGGGGGTAATGCTTGTACAGCAAGTGCTTTTATGCGCTGAGTCATCTCCTCAGGCCAGACATATGGTATTGTGGTTTTTCCATGTAAGGTCTTTGTCTAGCCTAGGCTGACCTTGAATTCACTCTGTACTCTCAGATTGCCAGGAATTTACTGCATACCTCTTACCTCTACCTCCTCTGTACTGAATTTAAAAGTGTGTGCCACCATGCCTTGCTAGATATGTTATTGTATTTATTTATTTGTTGTCTAAGCATATTCAAGGTATGGTCTCCCTCTAGCTGAGGCTCACCTGGAATTCAATATGTAGTCACATGGTGGCCTTGAACTCATGGCCATCCCCTTTCCTCTGCCTCCTGATTGCAGGGACTAAAAGAATGTACCACCAAATCTCATGAGATATGTTAAAAAGCTGAGAGAGGAGGCCTTGCAGGAGTACAAAGCCAACTGATAGACAATGAGAGCCTGCCTCAAATGTAAAACATACAGAAATTTAAAAACCTAGAGAAAATTTGAGTTCACTTACTTAGACTACAAACTTGTCATTGACAATGATTATTAGTCAACTTCCATGAAATGTACCTAGATGTTGGTGCATCATTCTTGACAGAGGCAGAACTCCACGATGTACAAGGAACATTGTTTTAGTTCTATCGGGTGACACAGGTAGAAGGATTCTTTTTATTTTTCTTTCTAAATTGTTTTTGTTTATTATTTATTTATTTGAGAGTGACAGACAGAGAAAGAGGGAGAAAGAGAGACGGGGGTGTGGGGAGAGAGAATGGGCACGCCAGGGCATCCAGCCACTGCAAAAGAACTCCATATGCATGCGCCCCCTTGTGCATGTGGCTAACGTTGGGTCCTTGGGAATCGAGCCTTGGACCGGGGTCAGGTTCTCTAACCACTACATAAAAACTCCAGGCACATTGGCCCCCTTGTGCATGTAGCTTACGTGTGTCCTGTGTAATCAAATCCAGGTTATTAGGCTTAACAGGCCAATAATGTGACCCTAAGCCATTTCCCAATTCCCCCCACCTTTTGTTTTTTTTAACATTATTTTTCAAGGTATGGTTTCACTGAAATAGAGGTTGGTTTGGTATTCAGGATGTAGTCTCATGGTTATCCTATCCCTGGGGCACTTAAGCCAGAATTAAAGATGTGCACCACCATGCATGGTCTGGTGTAGATTTTCAGTCCCACTTCAAGAAGCACTACTGCTCATCTCAATATCTCTGTGCTATCTTTTCAGTCCTTCATAATGTGGGGATCTTGAATCATGTTTTGGCAGTGGTTGAGGTATCTTTTCTTGATTTGTTGGTCGAATTGTGCTATCCTTGGGTCTCTATGCCTCTGTGCAAGGAAAACAGTATGCAGGGTAGACTCTGTTTGTGTACTACCGGAGGCAGTTGGATTTTCAACTTGAAGCCACTCTCATGGTACATTTAATTCCTTTTGTTGTCACATATGTGGCAACATACTGTGGGGTTGCAACATAAGAATTCAAAATTACCTGGCCCAATCCAGAGTAGGGTCTCTGCAAATATAGTTGTCATTCTTTCAGATATAACAACTCACACTTTGTTTTCAGGTATAGTAGGCCCAATTTCTGAGAAATATCATCTCAGAATTAGTCCCTTCGAAGGTCTTTACATATTAAGTTCCACACAGCATCCTTTTCCTTTATGTTGAAGGGAGTCTTGGGTATGATGTCAACCTTTCAAGTGAACAAAGAACTAGTGTTAGTCTTTTTCAATATATATGTATTTCCATGGGCAACTTCTATACTTATAGACAACACACCATTGTGTTTCCCTCTCCTCCCCTTTCCTCCCCCACTTTCTCCATAATAACTCTGCTCCTTTCATATTCCCTCGCTCTCTGCATTAGTCTCTCTTTTAATTTTATGTCATTATCATTTCTTGCTGTTATCAGGGTCTTGTATGCATATTGCTGTCGGGTCTTAAATATTGAGACCAAATTCTCCTCAGACAGTCATGTGTAAGGATGGGTATCTACTTAAACATTGAGTTTTTACCAGCTTCAAGAAATATGCTTCAGTGAGTTTTACATATATTTGGTGTAATTATATGTACTTTTTAATATTTATTTTTTTCTTTGAGGGAGAAAGTGACATATAGAGAAAAAAGTATGAATAGGCATGCCACAAACTCTACATACTGCTTACAAACTTAACACACATGTTCACCCTTGTGCATCATCTGGCTTACATGGGTCCTGGAGACTCAAACCCAGGTCCGTTGTGTTTGTTGGGAAATGAACTAACCCCTATTCTGTTACCACTTACCCCATCTTTCTTTTTTTTTTCAACTTTCTTCTTAATATTTTATTTTTGAAACTAGGTTTTCACTTCTGTACAGACTGTCCAGTAATTCAAGATAGAGTCTCAGTGTGGCTACAAAAACATGGTGATCTTGCTTTCTCTGCCTCTCAAGTGCTGAGAATTAAAGGTGTGCACTATCAAGCCTGGCCTAGTGTAGGTTTTAAATCTCTCCCTTCCTGAAGCTCTCTTGCTCATCTCAATTCCTCTGTGTTGTCTTGACTGTCATTCATAAATTGGGCATATTGACATGACTTTATTTGTCTTTTCCTGAATAGTTGGTTGTTTTTCGTTGTCCTTGCTTCTCATTGTCTCTGTGGAAGGAAAACGAGACATTCAACAAAAGTATGTGGTGTTGACTGTTTGTGTATCACAGAAAGAAGTTGAATTTTATATGTAAAGCCACTGTCATGGCTTCTGGACATTGCACCCCACTCTTCTCATTTAAATGGACCATACCATTGGGTGTTACAAAATTATTCTAAATTACTAGGCACAATCCAGGCTAGGGTTACCACAAACATGCTAGTCATTCTTTGGTTATCAGATGTACTTGTTCATAATATCAGGCAAACTTTGAACTCATAGTCAACTTTTACTTTATAGGCCTTTTCAGGCAGTGCTGGGAATAAAGGTGCAAGCCATTACTTCAATCTCGATATGTTTAATTATCAACTCTCTTGATAATGGAAAATCACAGATGAATTAAAAAGCTTGCATAATGGGTCGTATTTTACAATAGTTTTTAATGGTTGCACTTAAACAGAGATACCCTAGAAAACAATATGTATTTGCCTTAGATTTGTCCCTAATGATATTGCAATCATTTCCTGGCAAGTAAAGTATAATTCCGAATAATACATGTGCATCTTTTTCTATAAATTTAATTGCTGGGTGCAATGTAATGTACCATGTTACCATAAAGTATAAAAATGCTTCCTCTTTTTCTTCAATATCCATTTGGAATTTTTAGGTATTTTTGGAAAAGTTATGCAACCACAAATCTATGTTGAAATAATTCTTTGATATGACATATACTTTTAACCAAAGATAACTCATTTTCTTTGAAATTTTTTTCACGTTTTGCTTTTATACAATCCAAGGTCCTGGAATTCCTCATTTTCTAACCTCCTGTTCATGATTGAGCAGACATGTGATTTGCAATAAACTTAGTCACATGAGCCATTTCTTACAAATCCCTCTCCTTCTAACACTGATAATTTTCTACGAGCGAATTTCAACCACAACACAAGTAAAGAGTAAAACAAAGGAAGCTGGATATAATTGTTGGTGATGATAAATTTGAGAACACTAAAATATTTCTTTTGAGTAAGCATGGTGGTGCTTGCCATTATTACCAGCACGTGGGATGCTGCTGTCAGAGGTTTGCTGTGATTTTGAAGGTACCCTGAGACTACATAGTGAATTCCAGGCCAGCCTGTTTTACACAGAGACCCTCCTTCAAAAAACAAAATAAAATTATAATGATAATAATAATAATACTTAAAAATATATATTATTTTTGGAGGCTATAGAGATGTTTCAGTAGTTAGTTTTTCAGTACCCATGTAGAATTATATACACAATGAGGTACATAGGTCTGGAGTTTGTTTGCAGTAAGAAAAAGACCTAATGTACTCTCTGTGCCGGAGTCCAGCCCTGGCTTGAAGGAGAGGCCCCGAAGAGAGGTGTGAAAGGTAGTGGCAAAATAATGACTCGAAGTCACGTTCTGGTTCAAGCTGACAGGCTACTGCTGAAGGCAGCTGAGTTTTCCCATCTTTCTCTCTTTTTGTTTCTTTCTTTCTTTTTTCTGCGACAGTTCTTAGCCTCAGTCTTTTATTTTCTGATCATGTCATGCAAGAACAAACTTAAAGGAAGGTACAATTTCACAGAAGTCATAGAAATATTTTGTTATTCATTATCATCAAACAATCCCACAATTATTCACCTCAAGTAAAGTCATCAGGCCCCTGTAATGATTAACTGTTTTCACATTTTTAACATTGTTAAAATGGTTGGGGCCATTAAAATGTTAAACCATTGTTTAACAAATGTTTAACATTTTCCCCATGTATGTGCGGTCAAGCACTTGTGATTTCCTGGACTTCTACTTTCAATTACTCTATTAAGGGTGAGAGGTAAAACAACCACAAATGGGGCTTCCCATCATTAATCACTGACCCAGCAGATCCATTTATCCTTTAATTATTTATTTTGAATTTTCCTTTTCACATCCCTCCAAAACTTAGACTTTTGTCCCCCCGATTGAACTATTTCTGACTTTGGTTGATTTTCTGTAAGGATTCTTGGTAAAGGGTCACTTACAATTGCCACCATTTAGAAAAATTAGTCATAGAACAATTTTTACATTGTTCCATGAGGTTCATTGTTTCCTCCTAAGTGTACTGTACTCCATGCCTGACTTTCTTTTAAAGCCTTTAAGGAAAATAATTATCTCTGACCCATTTTCTTGTTTTTCCAATTCTGTGCCAGAGCCTCATTCAGGTACATTGACCAACACTTCACCAACACCAATTTTACTGAAAAAGCAAACTTAGAGATTGGGACACCAAGTGAAAGACAGAGAAAGACAAACATTATGCAGAAAACCACATATTTCTGTAGCATAGAGAGCCAAAGATTTTTCTATAGAGGTGCCACATTGGACTTCAAGGAAGAGACAGCTGGGCTGGAACTGTGTCAAGCAGCTCTTCAGCACTCGATTCCTCGTGATCCTGAAATGGCATGCTTGTCTCCAGCATCTCTCGCTCACTATCTCTCAAAAATGAATGTGGTTACAAGCCGAGACAGATGGAGAGAAGAGAGACAGAAAGGATGGACATTCTAGGGCCTCTAGCCCCTGCAAACAATCTTCAGATACATGCACCATTTTTACATTTTTCTTTATATGTGTACTGTGGAATCAAACCTGGGTCATAGGTTTTTCAACTAAGTGCCTTAACTGGTGAGCCTTCTCTCTCTCTCTCTCTCTCTTCCTCTCCCTGAATCTCTTAAATATATATACGGTGCCTACAGCCACTGCAGACAAACTCCAGATATTTGTGAGTATATAAAAGATGGTTTGAAAAGAGATGAAGAATAAACTGATTAACAAGTAATCACAGCATTTAGGGGATTGAAGGTGAAAGCTTCAGCCACTTGTGACCATAATTTCATTTATTTATTTATAAAATTTTTTAATTTGTTTTTTGGAGTGAGCGATAAAGGGAAAGAGGCAGGCACACATAGAGAGTCAGACAGAAAGAGTGGGTGTGCCAGTGCTTCTAAATTTCAAAGGAACTCCAGACTCATGAACCACTTTGTGCATTTTTGCATGTGTGTCCTGGGGAACCAATCTGTGGTCCTTTGCTTTGCAGGCAAACACCTAACCTGCTAAGCCATCTCAGCAGCCCACATTTTTTTTTTTTATTTCAAGTTAGGATCTCATCCAGTCCTACTCTCAACTGGAAACCAATACTAAGTCTCAGGCAGGTTGCCAAATCATAGCTCCCTGACTACATCGGACTTGTGAGTGCTGGGAATAAATGCATATGCCATTCCATCAAGCTGAATAGGTTTATATTAATCATCCCTTCTGATGGTGGAAAATCATAGATGAAAGAAAAAGGTTGTAAAATATTTCAGCTTTTACAAATAGATTAAAATTGCTGTATAAAATGGGACTGCACTAGAGAGAAATATGTATTTGTAATAGATTTCTCCAAAATGTAAATGCTATCATTGCCTGGTAAGTACATATGTAATTCCAATGAACAACATATGAAAGTGTCTAAAAAAATTGAATCACTGTGTACAATGTTATTTACAATGTATGCATAAAGCATAAGAAAGCTTGTTGTTTTTCTTCCATGACAAATTGAAATTCTTTATAATGACGTTAAAAATATTTTAATGAATTTATTTATTTGATAGAGGAAAAGAGAGAGAGAGGGAGGGGGAGAGAAAGGAAGAGATGGAAGCAAAAAGGGAGGGAGGGAAGTAGGGAGGTAGAAAGAGATACAGTAAGTGAATGGGCAAACCAGGGCCCCAACCAGTGCAAACAAACTCCAGATGCACTTTCCCCCTTAGTGCATCTCACTAAAACAGGACCTGGGAATCCAAACTTGGCCCTTGAGCTTTTCAGCCAAAGGCCTCAACTTCTGACCAATGTCTTAAATTAATGTTTTAATTTTTTAAATATTATGTATTTTCAAAAGGGAGAGGGGGGGAGTTAGACAGAAAGAGAGAGAGAGAATGAGTAAACCAAGTCCCATATCAACTACAGATGATCTACAGACACATGCAGTCCTTGACCATATGTCTTGTGAGTTTGCTGAGGAATAAAAACTGAGAACTTTCAAGTAAATAGCTGCCCCAAGTGTTCTTCTACCATCATGGTCAACAGTAGAATGGGAGGAAACAGCAGGCCTGGTCCTTCCCTCGGCACTACCTGACCGGGAAGGAGCCCCGCAGTCCATTTCCTCTAACCCCATCTTTCTTTCTTTTCTTTTCTTTTCTTTTCTTTTCTTTTCTTTTCTTTCTTTCTTTCTTTCTTTCTTCCTCCTTCCCTCTCTTCCTTCCTCCCTTACTTCCTTCCTTCTTTCCTTTCTTTCTTTCTTGTTAACAATTTGTATATGAAACTAGATTTTCACTTTTTTAAATCCTGTGCAGTAATTCATGATAGAGTCTCAGTGTGGCTGCAAAATCATGGCGATCCTGCTTTCTTTGCCTCAAGGACTGGGAATTAAATGTGTGTACAATCAAGCCTGGTCTAGTGTAGGTTTTAAATCTCTTCCTTCCAGAAAAACACTTGCTCATCTCAATTCCTCATTGCTTCCTTGACTGTCCGTAAATTTGTCATATTGACATATTTTTATCTAGAGGGATGCAGATATCTTTGCATGAATAGTTGGTCTTTTTTTGTTGTCCTTGGTTCTAATTACCTCTGCGGAAGGAAAACCAGACATCCAACAACAGTATGTGGTGTTGACTGTGTTTGTGTATAACAGGAAACAGTGGGATTTTATATGGAAAGCCACTGTCATGGATTCTGGACATTTCATCCCACTCTGTTCTCACTTAAAAGGCACCATACCATTGGGATTTACAAAATTATTCTAAATTACTAGGCACAATACAGTATAGGGTTACCACAAACTTACTAATCATTCTTTGGTAATCAGATGTACTTTTCAAAATATCAGGCTACCTTTGAACTCATAGCTAACTTTTACTTTATAGGCCTTTTCAAGCAGTGCTGGGAATAAAGGTGCATGCCATTACTACAATCTCAATATGTTTAAGATTATCAACTCTCTTGATAAGGAAAAACCACAGATGAATTAAAAAGTTTACAAAATGGATCCAATCTTACAAATAGTTTTTAATCGTTGAAATTAAACAGGGAGATAGGAGCATGATGGTCACAACATGTGATGTGTATTTATAAAATTTCTTCTGATATAAAATAAGTAAATGAATATTCAAAATAAATAAAGAAAAACCTGAAAAACCTATGTGCTTGGGGTTCAACCTACAAGTAAGAGTCGAAATGCTTGTGTCACCAGGTAGAAAGAAAACACTACTCCTTGTATGTTATAGTATTCAAACATGTATCTTTGGCAAGCACCTTAACCACTGAGAAATCTGTCCAACACTTAAAATTTATATTATTGCAAGTTTTCTGTATGGCTATCATGTGTTTTGAGCATATTCATTCCTCCAATTTTCTTTTCTTGTCCCTTCCAGCTGAATCCTTTCTCTTTTCCTATTAATCTCTTTCAAGTTCCATTTATAAATTTTTATTTCTAATTTTTAATTATTTACTTATTGAAGGGTGGGCAGATATACAGAGTGAATAGGCATGCCAGCACTTCAGGCTCTGAGAGTAAACTCCAGATGCATGTGACACCTTGTGCATCAGGGTTACATAAGTCCTAGGGAATCAAACCTGGGCCCTTTGGCTTTGCAAGCAGAACATATCAGCCAAGCCAACCCTTCAGCCATTCCTATTTTCATGTCATTTAAATTTTTGTGACCAACTGAATTAAATTATGTTTTCACATAAAAGCACGACTGAGATATTTTTGTTCAATTTTTAAAAAAAACATTATTTATGTATTTTATGTAAGAGAGAGAAAGATGGGGGGGTAGGAGAGAGGAAGGATGGGCACAAGAGATCCTTCATCCACTGTAAACGAACTCCAGATGCATGTGCCACCTACTGGACTTCGACACATGCTGGGAAATATTTGAACATGCCATTAGTCATATGATTCAATGTTTTGCCACTCTCAGGTTGCCTGATCAAATTAAAACAAGTAATAGCTCCTGCTTCGTAAGCAAGGCCTTTACAGATTTTCTCCAGACCTAAAAAATTTCACGTTTCACAGGCATTCCATACAAACCTGGGGCCAGACTGTCGTGAAAAGATATAATCAGACTCTCAAGTCTCAATTACAAAAAAAAGGGGGGGGGGCAAATCCTTACCCCCACATGAGCAACTAAAAAAGCCATTATTTACCCTAAACATTTTTTAAATTTCTCTTACAATTTATAATGTGTAATGGTAATAAATCTATTGGGCTCCAGGGGCAGATTATGAGAATTTAAATAAATGGAGCCCAATATATTCAAATTTTTATCTTAAGGTGTGATGGTGGGTTTCAGATTTCAATCTAAAGATATCCAAAGTGTGCCTAACAGGAGTTCCTAAATTGTGCTGTAGCTTTTGGCTTTAGGGTTGTACTTTTAATGTCTAACTATCCTTCATACTCACAGCTTTAAAGTAGCTCCAGAGAAAGTTCAAACTGTCCCTCTCTTTAAAATCTTGGGCTTGATCCTTACCCTAGGTACAGTTCCACCTGTTAGACGCTCTATATACTAGGGTTGAAAGTTAGACCTCGTTTGGAGTGTCATGTAGGTTTTCAATGGATTTATGTTACTTCTAAAAAATATAATAACAGCCAACAGCATTGTGAAAATGCATTTAAGAGATATTTGGAACAACGATAATATTTCCTTGGATCTGATTCAGTTACATTCAGAGATTTTGTCTTTGCAAAATAATCATCTTATTTTTAATGCAGCTAAAGCTGCTGGTGACTTAATATCTGCTTTTAAGTCTGCCTTGCCTGGTTGAAAGTCTCTCACTTCTTGGATAGAGGAGTACTGAAAAAAACCAGATGGATATAGAAAGAAAAATAGTGAGTGAGTATTCTAGATGTTTGTGCCACTTTGTGCATCTGGCTCTATGTGAGTACTAGGGACTTGAACCCCAGGCAAAAACACTTTGCAATCAAGTAGCTTCAACCACCAAGCCATCTCTGTAGCCCTCCCTGTCATTTTCCTTTCCTCTGCTTGTCTAGGTCATTCAAAATACTACACTTAGGTGGAAGAGATTTTCACACATAGAAATCATGAAAAAGCCAATTTAGCTGCTGGGGAGATGGCTTGGTGGGTAAGGTGCTTGCCCTGTAAAGCCTGAACACATGTTCGACTCTCCGGATCCAATGTAAGGCAGACATACAGAAGTGAGGAAGCACTAGGTCTAACATGCCCTGTATGGGGCAGAAGCCTTTCCTGGGCTGTACATTACACTTACATAAAGTCTGATATAGCTCAGTAATATTCCTTCATCTTGTAGCTGTGTAGTTTTGAAGGTTAGCCTTCTAAGGTGAGCAGCATTTGGCTTTCTTCTTTCTCTACGTATAAGTGACATGTTTCACACTCAGAACCACATCACAGGCCCTATGCTTTCTGAAAAACAGGCTGGGACTGTTGATGCATCCATGGATATTGGTGGGTGTCTGAATGACAGCCATACATGAAAGTGTGCTTGTGGGGTTCAGTGGGAAAGTGCTCAGTTTGGGAATCACTTAACCATCACACACACACACACACACACACACACACACACACACACACACACAGAGAGAGAGAGAGAGAGAGAGAGAGAGAGAGAGAGACAGACAGACAGAGAGACAGAGAAATACAAAGAGAGAGAATGGGTGCTTCTGGGTGTCCAGCCACTGTAAACCAACTCCAGATGCATGGGCCAACTTGGGCATTTGCTTTATGTGGGTAGTGGGTAATTGAGACTCAAACTGGAGTCTTAGGCTTCACAGGCACGTACTTAACTGCTAAGCCATCTCTTCAGCCTTATTACTAGTTTTGACAAAAGACTAATAATAGACTTTTCTTTAAAAACAGTGATAGTAAGGCTGGAGTGATGCCTCAGTGTTTAATTCTCTTGCCTGGAAAGCCCAACAATTCAGGCTTGAATCTCCAGTACCCATGTAAAGCCCGATGCCCATATGGCACTGCAACTGGAGGCTCTCAAGCACTCATTTTCTATCTCTCTTTCATCTGTCTTTCCTTTCTTGAAAATTAATAGTAAATAAATAATTGATACCCTTTAGGAATATGAAAGGTTATTGTGGGAAATAGCATAAACAAGGGTAGCCATTCTAAAGTTGATTTTTATCTCCATACTTATATGTGGTATGTGTGTATACGTGTGCTTGTATAAGTGTAGCAACAGGTATGTGTGCAGGTGCATGTGTACATACATGTGTGTGGGGCCAAAGTATTGACAATTACCTTCCACATTTGGTCTCCACCATAAACTTTTGAGACAGGGTCCAAGTGAACCTGGAGCTCACCAAGTTAGCCAGTCTAGCCAGGCATGGTGGCACGTGTCTTTAATCCCAGAACATGGGAGGCAAGGGAGGAAGATTACCAAGAGTTCTAGTCCACCCTTATAGTACATAGTGAATTCCAAGTAGCCTGGGCTAGACAGTCTCTGTCTCTGCCTGTGTGTGTGTGTGTGTGTGTGTGTGTGTGATAAGAAGGCACAGCAGGTTTTCTATCCTCTGCAAAGGATATCCAGATGCATGAGCCACCATGTGTTTCTTGTTTACTTGGGATCTGGAGAATTGAACATTGATCCTTAGGCTTCATAGGCAATTGCCTTAACTGCTAAGCCATCATCCCTCCAGCATCGCTGAACAATTCTTGATGCCTGTTGATGTGTGATATCACCCACACCTGGATGTGGGTTCAGTGGATTTCAATTCAGGTCCATGAGCAGTGTATAGATATATATTTGAGAGAGAGGGGAGAGGGAGAATTGGTGTGCCAGGGCCTCAAGTCCCTGCAAAAGAACTCTAGCCAAATGTGCCAACTTGTGCACGTGACTTTTCCTGGCAATTGTGGAGTCAAACTGGGTACTTTTGGCATGGCCAGCAAGGGCCTTCCCCACTGACTTAACTCTGCAGCATGTGCAGGAGCAGTTCTTTCTTTATGATTTACTTCTGACAAAGGACATGCATAGGAAGAGAGAGACAGAGAGGAGGGGGAGAGAGAGAAGGCGAGTGAGCTACAGTGGGCTCCCCAGGGCCTGTAGCCACTGAAAGCGAACTCCAGATGCATGTGCCACCACGTGTTTCTTCTTGAGATCTGGAGAAATGAACCTTGGCCCTTAGGCTTCATAGGCAATTACCTAACTGCTAAGGCATCATCCCTCCAGTGCCCACGAGCAGTCTTTGGTGCCTGTTGATGTGTGATATCATCCACACATGGAAGCATTAGGTATCTAATGCAGGCTTTACCACCTAGTGTTTGGTCTGTTTCTGCAGAAATTCCAGGATGACGCTTCCTTCTGGGAGCCTGGAGATCTTTCTGCTCTCAGCACTTTATTGTTCCTGAAGTCCAGGATTACAGCATGCTGCTTGTTCATCACCATTTGAGCACTAGGCAGCACTCGAAACTCAGCTTTCTTCTAAATCTGCAGTTCGCCATGAAATCTAGAAGGTTCTCAAACCTTTTTTCTATGGACCAGGTCCTTATCACATTTGGTCAGGGTGTGGGCAATACTGCCTAGCTCCTGGAAAAATCGTCATGGAGGGACAAGGACCAGACTTCTTTGCTCACCTAGCACTGGACTCGGTAACATGGCGACATTCCTTGAATTCACACCCCACTGGCTTACACTGATATGGGCTGCTTATTGTTGAGGTGAATTTTTAAAAATATATATTTTATTGGTATTTATTTGTTTATCTGAGAGATTGAAAGAGGCGAAATGAGAGAGAATAAGAATGAAAGAGAATGGGTGTGCCAGGGCTTTCAACTACTGCAAATGAACTTCACATGCATATGCCAACATCTGCATCTGGCTTACATGGGTACTGGCAAATCAAACTTGGCAAGTGCCTTAACTGCTGAGCCATCTTTCCAGTAGACAAAAATTTTATAGTATTCTCTCTGTTTTCTTTTCTTTTGTCTTTTTGTTTTTTGAGGAAAGGTCTTACTCTACCTCAGTCTGACCTGGAATTCACTATATAGTCTCAGGGTGGTCTCAAACTCAGGGAAATCCTCCTAACACTTCCCCCCAGATGTTGGGATTAAAGGTGTGTGACACTATACAAGACTTTTCAGGTTTTTTTTTCTCCATTTTTATTATCATTTCCCATGAACATAAAAACATCTCATGATGGTCCCCTCCTTCCCCCCACTTTCCCCTTTGAAATTCCATTCTATATCATATCCCCTCCCCATCTCTATTATTGTCTCTTATAGTTTGATGTCATGTTCTTTTCCTCCTCTTATGCTGGTCTCGTGTAGGTAGTGTCAGGCACTGTAAGGTCATGGATATCCAGGCAATTTTATGTCTGGAGGGAGCACGTTGTAAGGAGTCCTGCCCTTCCTTTGGCTCTTACCTTCTTTCTGCCACCTCTTCGCATTAGACCCTGAACCTTGGAAGGTGTCATTGAGATGTTACTCCGTATTCCAGTCACTTCTTTCCAGCACTATGATACATTCTGAGTCGTCCCAAGGTCACTGTCATCTGAAAAGAGAAGATTCTCTAACCAAAGTGAGAGTAGCTTTAATATAAGTGTATAAATATTAAGAGAAGTGCTTACTGGGCAGTTTGATAAGTATAGTATATACACTTATCCAGACATCAGAAGATGTCACACCCTTAGGTCTAATGACTACCCTTGTATTAGGATTTCAGTATCAGTGTATTCCCTCCCATGGAGCGGGCATCATTCCAATTGGAGGGCAGTTGGTTTCCACCATGACAGAGGTGCCACTATTGCACCCATTGGCACATTTGGCATAGCTGGCAAATTATAAGGCTTGCAGTGTCCACAGTTGAGTATCTTCACTGGTGGTATCTGTTTCTCCCATTGAACTACATGTAGAATGGCTTCTTCCAGCTTTCTGTCAGCTGGTCTACATGGAGGAGGTTATCAGGTCAGTTCCAGCAGGTTTTCTCAGAGGCCTTGCAGCCCAAATATGTGAAGCCTTCAGCAATAGGGTCTTACCATCTATTCCCAGTGGGAACCCAAGGGCCTCAGCAATGGCCTATAAAGTTTTGGGGGTATCAGGGGATCTGAGAGTGAGATAGAGAGAGAGGGAGTTAGAGTGATGGCACGACAGGGCCTCAACTCACTGCAAACAATCTGTGGACACATTTCCCACTTATATATGCGTTTTACATGGGTACTGGGTACTGGGAATTGAACCTGGGTCCTCAGGCTTCAAAGGCAAGTGCCTTGGCTGCTTCACCATTTTTCCATCCCATATACACATTTCATAAAAAGGGAACTTTAATTTTTATAAAGTCTCCCTTCCTTCATGGCCTCACAATGGCTGATGATACATACCTTCACATTACCTGCATCACAGGAGGGAAAGCATGATGGCAACAAAAGAGAAGAGAGACTAAATTGGAAAAAAGAAGGGGTTTGCTTACGGGCGTATCGAGTTGGGAAAGGCAGTGTTTTCAGAGGATTTTGATTAGGGTGCACAGATTATATTTAAGGAAGGTGTTTTGTGCACACTCTCATGTGGGCTGAATGAAAAACACACTCAGTAAAAACCAAAGGTTTATTCTGTCTGAAAGAAACCAACATATCTCAAAAGGGGCCTGACTGAAACTAAGGACAATTGTCGAAACAAGCAAGGGTGATATTTTCCTGATGAACTGGATAGAAGTACAAAGGGGAGGGAGACAAACACAGAGATAAATCAACTCCTACCAAATCACAGAGCCAGAGCCTCAGAGGCCCCAACATCTCAGCACTGAATCAGACCAAAAATGAACCCAACATGGCTCAGGGAAATTTTGCGGAAGAGGGGGCGGAAAGAATGTCAGAGTCACATGTTGGGTCATGATATGCTGAGACATTTATCATACCAATAACTGTGGCCTAACTCCACAATGCACGATCCATTTACATCAACAAGGAGGGTCCAGTGGGAGGGGGTAGATCATTGATGAGCGTAGACAATGGTACCATACTGCCTGCATTTGCTGGAAAGAAAACTAACAAAGTAAATTTAAAAATATTAAAAAAACACACACTCAGACACACACACACACACACACACACAATCTCATGCACATGCCCACAATACAAATTCACATGCAAAATTTTCATATCACCCTCATCTCTTTGTTTTAATTTTTATTTATTTGTTTGAGTGCTACAGACAGAGAGAAAGAGAGACAGAGAGAGAGAGAGAGAGAGGATGGGCATGCTATGGCCTCCAGCCACTGCAAACAAACTCCAGATGCATATGCCCCCTTGTATATCTGGCTGATGTGGTTCCTGAACAATTGAGCCTCGAACTGGAGTTCTTAAGGCTTCACAGGCAAGTGCTTAACCACTAAGCTGTCTCCCTGGCCCCTTATCTATTTTTTGAGCCAAACACAATAGACTGGCCTTTAATTTATTTTTATTTTTTAACGAGAAAGAGACATAATTGGCAGTCCAGGACCTCCAGGCAATGGAATGGAACTCCACAGGCATTTGCTGTGTTGAGTGCATGTGTGTGACATTCAACATGCATCAGCTCATGTGTCTTTATTATATAGGTACCAGGTTGTGGAACATGGGACTTTTGGCTTCACAGGACAGTGCCTTAACCAGTAATCCATCACTCCACTCTTCAACTTTGTTTCTTTTATACATATTACATTTTTATGTGTAGCTGAGAGGGCTGGGATGTGTCAGAGAGAGGGTGGGGAGAGAGAGTGAGACAGAGAAACAGAGAGACAGAATGGATCTGCCAGGGTCCCCTAGAATGTAATGTCAGATTCATGCCACACTTTGTGCCTGCCTCTCTTTCTCTCCCTCTCCTCTCTCTCTCTCTCTTTCTGTCACTTGCTCTGTTTTTATTGTAATTTTTTCTTTAATTCTTAAGGCAGTGTCTCAGTCTAGCGCAGGCTGAACTCGAATTTACTATATAGCCCCAGGGATGACTTGAACTCACATCTATCCTCCTACTTCTGCTTCCTGAGCACTGGAATTAAACGTGTTTGCCACCATGCCCAGAATGTACAGTGAATGGAAGCCAGGCCCTAACTATTTGCAAGGAAATACCTTACCACTGTGTATCTGTGTACCCCATTCAACTTACCTTTTTGTGTTTTTTTTCTCCTTATTGTGGTAGAGTCACACACTGGGCCAGGATAACGTGGAATTAACTAGGTAGGCAAACAATTAGTGATCGTGAAGCCCTCTAACAAAAAGAAGCAGTAGGATACATACCTTCCTAGGGAAAGTCATTCAAATGAAGGAAATTTCATCAGGAGAAGATGCAAGTGAGAGCTCACAAAAGCTCTTGGTCTGGTCAGTGACATCAGGAAGTAAAGGAGGATGGCCAGATAACCCATAGGTTTGTAAAGTGTTGACATCAGCAAGTCACATTTGGATCAGCTTTGTCCCCTCCTTTATTTTGTCAGGAGTGTGTGTGTGTGTACACAGGCATGCGTAAGCACTCACCACCTAAGAAAATGGATCTTTTGATTTTACTCATCTCAAGAAAATGATCAAACATATTTTAGAAGGAATGGGCTAGACAGTAGGCTTAGTGATTAAGTCATTTGCCTCCAAACCCAAAGCACCAAGGTTCAAATTCTCAGGACCCAGGTTCGCCAGATGCACAAGGGGGTACATAGGTCTGGAGTTCATTGGCAGTGGCTGGAGGCCTTCTTGTAACAGTTCTCTCTCTACCTCCTACTCTCAATATCTCTCTTTCTGCCTCTCTATTGATGAAGGAAATGAACGAAAATAAAATGTGTTCTAACACTGTTAAGAATGACTCTGTTTGGGTGGTGAAAAGGTAGTACTTTTCCCTCCTTCAGTCAAAAAATTTGATTTAAGTGATATCACTTTCTGCTGGTCTTTAAGGTGTCTTTTGAGAAGTCAGCTGTCACATGATTTGCAATACTCACCCTTTTGGATTTCTTTTATTCAAGGACTGGAGAAATGCCTGAAAGGCCAGGTTATTTTCCTGCAAAGTCTATTGACCTAAGTTCTATGTTCCGTTTCCCACATAAAGCTAGATGCACAGTACTGCTTGCATCTAGAGTTCATTTGCAGTGCAGAGACGTCCTGGTGATCAACTTTCACGCTCTCGCTTCCTCTCTATGTCTCTCTTCATTCTCTCTCTGCATAGATGTAAATAGAAGCTTAAAAACATTTAAACTGAAATGTTGGGCATGAAGATTTGTTTTCTTCAATTCCAGCAGTTGTTAGGCAGACATAGGAGGATTACTTAGTTCAAAGTCAGCATGGAGGCCCAGAGTGAGTTCAAGGCCGAGAGTGAGACCATAACTGGAGTCAAGCAAATATGAATTCTTCCGGTCAGTTGAGTATTTGTTAGAACGTTGATTAATTTCTACAAGTTTGCTGAAATCTCATGGATTTCCCTTAACATCTAGGTTTTAAACACTTCTTCAGTGGACTTTTTGGACATACCTATTATCTGGTTAGTTACTGGCATTTTATAGTTAAATCCTGCTTCTCTGTCATATAAACGCCCACACAGACATGCACACGCCTTTTGGTTTACATGCACCACAGATCATATGTGGAGGTGAAAGGACAACTTTGGGTGTATGTCCTCTCCTTCTACTTCGAGACAGTCTCTTATTTAGCATGCTGGTGAATTTCTGTGGTTCTGTGCATGGGCCTCCTATTTTCTCATAGGTGCAGTGTGATTCCCAGATGTTTTCTGTGGATGGATCACAACTCAAGTCCAGGAGCAGTTTTCAGATATACATTGAGAGAGAGGAGAGGGACAATGGGCATGCCAGGGCCTCAAACCCCTGCAAATGAACTCCAGACAAATGTACCAATTATACACATGACATTTCCTGGCCACTGTGGAATCCAAAATAGGTCCTTTTAGCTTGGACAGTAAGTGCCTTCACCACGGGCTCAACTGTCCACTTGTTCAGCAACAGTCTTTATTTCTGATTTATTGGTGACAAAGTACAAGAAGTGGAGGGGGGAGCATGAGCTTACTACAGTGGATGCACCAGGCCGTCCAGCCATGGCAAGGGAACTCCAGATGCATGTGCCACCATGATTTTCTTGTTTAACTGGAACCTGGAGTATTGAATCTTGACCCTCAGGCGTCATAGGCAATTGCCTTAACTGCTAAGCGATCATCCCTCCAGCCCCCATGTGCAGTTCTTGATGCCTGTTGATGTGTGATGTCATCCACAATGGGAAGGATTAAGTATCTGTTGCAGGCATTACCACCTCGCGTTGGGTCTGTTTCTGCCGAAATTCAAGTGGCCACTTTCTACTGGGAGCCTGGAGGTCTTTTGCTCTCAGCACTTGACTTTCCTGAAATGCAGTTTTACAGTATGCTGCTTGTTCATCACCGTTTAAGCCTCAGGTGGTGCTCCAAGCTCAGCATTCTTCTAAATTGGCAGGTCCCCATGAAATCTGGAAGTCTCTGAAACCATTTTCCTGTAGACCACGTCCGTCCTGCATGTAGTCAGGGTCTGGGCAATTCTGCCTAGCTCTGGGCAAAATTGTCATGGAGGAAATAGGACCAGGCTTCTGTCCTCACCTAGCCTTGGACTTGGTAACATTGTGTCATTCCTTGAATCACACGGCACTGTCTTACACTGCTATGTGCTGCTTATTGCTGAGGTGAATTTAAAATATATATATAACCTTTATTGCCATTTATTTAGGTGTGAGAGGGAAAGAGACAAAGTGAGATACAGAAAGGGAGAAAGAGAATGGGTTTGCCAGGGCTTCCAGCTATTGCAAATGAACTCCAGATGCATAAGACAACATCTGCATCTGGCCTACATGGGTACAGGAGAATGAAACCTAAGCAAGTGCCTTAACTCCTGAACCATCTCTCCAGCACAGACAAATTTTCACATACTCTTTCTGTTTTCCTTCATTTTGTCCTTTGCTTTTTGACGAAGGGTCTCACTGTAGCTCATTGTGACCTAGAATTCACTATGAATGTCATGGTGGTCTCGAACGTATGGAAATCTCCACACCTCTGCCTCCCACGTGCTGGGATTGAAGGTTTGTGGCACTACAACAGACTTTTCAAAATTTTTATGTATATATTTACTTATTTATTTGAGATAGATCGAGAAAGTAATGGAAAGAGAAAGAGGATGTGGGGATCTGTGAGAGAGAGAGAGAGGGAGTTAGACTGATGGCACGACAGTCATCTACTCACTGCAAACAATCTGTGGAGTTATTTCCCAATTATATATGTGTTTTACATGGGTACTGGGAGTTGAACCTGGGTCCTCAGGCTTCAAAGGGAAGTTCCTTTTCTGCTTTATCATTTTTCCATCCCATATATACATTTCATAAAAGGGAAATTTAATTTTTATAAAGTCTCCCTTCCTTCATGGCCTCACAGTGGCTGATGATACCTTCACAGGACCTGCATTATAGGAGGGAAAACATGATGGCCACAAAAGAGAAGAGAGACTAAATTAGAACATGGCAGGGGTCGTGAAGGGGGTATTGCTTTGGGAAAGGTACTGTTTTGAGAGGATATTTGATTAGGGTACAAAGATTATATTTAAAGAAGGTGTTTTGTGCACACACTGACTGATGCTTTCTTCTATCAGGTCCTCTCTGTCACATAGCACGGAGTCTGTGAACATGCATTCGGTGAATGAAAAAGCAAATGTTACTGTGCAGAATGTTGCAAATCAAGTAAGGAGAAAGTAAAGGTTTTCAGAATGATCTGAGAGCAGGAAACATTCACATACCCAAGGCATCCTTCACTCCTACTGAATCTCCTGTTCCACTAACTCGGGCTCTACAAAAATCCCAGAAATAATACAACATCAACTTAACTCTGAATTATTTTAACTTTAAATTGAGAACCTTTCAACTTGTCGAGGGAAGGAGGAGGGAAGCAGGCAAACAATGAGTGATCATGATGCCCTCTATAGGAAAGAAGCGGTAGCACACATACCTTCCTAGGGAAAGTCAGAGGCAAATGAAGTAAATTTCATCAACAGAAGATGCAAGTGAGAGCTCACAAAAGCTCTTTGTATGGTTAGTGACATCAGGAAGTAAAGGAGGATGGTCAGATAACCCATAGGTTTGCCAAAGGGTTGACATCAGCAAGTCACATTTGGATCAGCCTTGTCCCCTCTTTTATTTTGTGGGGTGTGTGTGTACACATGCGTGCATATGCACTCACACCCTAAGAAAATGCATCTTTTGATTTTACTCTTCTCAGCCCAATGATAAAATATGTTAAGTAGGAATGGCCTAGAGAGTAGGCCTAGTGAATAAGGCATTTTCCTGCAACGCCAAAGCACCAAGGTTCAAACCCTCAGGACCCAGGTTCACGAGATGCACAAGGGGATACATGGTCTGGAGTTCATTGGCAGTGGCTGGAGGCCTTGTCCTGACAGTTCTCTCTCTACTTCCCTCTTAATATCTCTCTTTCTGCCTCTCTATCAATGAAGGATATTAATGACAATAAAATGTGTTGTAAAACTGTTAAGAATATCTCTGTTTGGGTGATGAAAAGGTAGTATTTTCCCTACTTCAGTCAAAAAATTTGATTTCAGTGATATCACTTTCTGCTGGTCTTTAAGGGGTCTTTTGAGAAGTCAGCTGTCACATGATTTGCAATACTCACCCTTTTGGATTTCTTTTATTCAAGGACTGGAGAAATGCCTAAAAGGCCAGGTTAGTTTCCTGCCAAGTCTATTGACCTAAGTTCTATTTTCCATTTCCCACATAAAGCTCGATGCACAGTACTGCTTGCATCTAGAGTTCATTGGCAGTGCAGAGAGGTCCTGGTGATCAATTGTCATGCTCTCTCTTCCTCTGTATGTCTCTCTTCATTCTCTGTCTGTATGGAAATAAATAGACGCTTGAAAACATGTAAACCGAAATGTTGGGCATGAAGGTTTATTTTCTTCAATTCCAGCAGTTTTTAGGCTGATATAGGAGGATTACTCATTTCAAAGTCAGCGTGGGCCTACAGAGTTACTTCAAAGCCAAGAGTGAGACCATAACTGGAATCAAGCAAATACGAATTTGTCCTGTTGAGTTTGTTGTTATAATATGGATTAATTTCTACAGGTTTGCTGAAATCTCATGGATTTCCCTTAACAACAAGGTTTTAAACACTTCTTCAGTGTACTTTTGGACATACCTATTTTCTGGTTAGTGTCTGGCACTTTGTAGTTACGTCCTGCTCTCTGTCCTATAAAAGCTCACACAAACATGCACACCCCATTTGGTTCACATGCACCACAGATCATATGTGGAGGTGAAAGGACAACATAGGGTGTATATCGGCTCCTTCTACTTCGAGATAGTCTCTTATTTAACATGCTGGTTCATTTCTGTGGTTCTGTGCCTTGGCCTCCTCTTTTCTCATAGGTGCACTGTGATTCCCAGATGTTTACTGTGGATTTTGCTTGTGATGGGGGCTCTCTGGATCACAACTCAGGTCCAGGAGCAGTTTTTGGATATACATTGAGGGAGAGTAGAGGGACAATGGGCATGCCAGGCCTCCAGCCCCTGACAATGAACTCTAGCCAAACGTACCACCTTATGCCCATGACTTTTCCTGGCTACTGTGGAATCCAAGATAGGTCCTTTTGGCTTGGCCAGCAAGTGCCTTCACCACTGACTTAACTCTCCACTTGTTCAGGAGCAGTCTTTATGTCTGACTTAGTGGTGACAAAGTACAAGAAGCGGAGGGGGGGAGCGTGAGCTTACTATAGTGGGTGCACCAGGCCCTCCAGCCACGGCAAGGGAACTCCAGATGCATGTGCCAACATGATTTTCTTCTTTAACTGGCACCTGGAGTATTGAATCTTGACCCTCAGGCTTCATAGGCAATTGCCTTAACTGATAAGCCATCATCCCTCCAGCCCCCATGTGCACTTCTTGATGCCTGTTGATGTGTGATGTCATCCACAATGGGAAGGATTAGGTATCTGTTGCAGGCATTACCACCTCACGTTGGGTCTGTTTCTGCAGAAATTCAAGTGGCCTCTTCCTACTGGGAGCCTGGAGGTCTTTCTGCTGTCAGCACTTGATGGTTCCTGAAATGCAGGTTTACAGCACGCTGCTTGTTCATCACCATTTAAGCCTTAGGTGGTGCTCCAAGCTCAGCTTTCTTCTAAATTGGCAGTTCCCCATGAAATCTGGAAGCCTCTGAAACCATTTTCCGGTAGACCAGGTCCTCCTGCAAGTAGTCTCGGTCTGGGCAATTGTGCCTAGCTCTTTGCAAAATTGTCATGGAGGAACTAGGACCGGGCTCCTGTCCTCACCTAGCCCTGGACTTGGTAACATTGTGTCATTCCTTGAATCACATGGCACTGTCTTACACTGCTATGTGCTGCTTATTGCTGAGGTGAATTTAAAATGTATATATAATTTATTGTCATTTATTTCGGTGTGAGAGGGAAAGAGACAAAGTGACATAGAGAAAGGGAGAAAGGAAGGGGTTTGCCTGGGCTTCCAGCTACTGCAAATGAACTCCAGATGCAGATGCCAGCATCTGCATCTGGCTTACATGGGTACTGGAGAATGAAACCTAGGCAAGCCCCTGAACTCCTGAGCCATCTCTCCAGCACAAATTTTAACATACTCTTTCTGTTTTCCTTTGTTTTGTCCTTTGCTTTTTGACGAAGGGTCTCACTCTAGATCAGTCTGACCTAGAATTTACTAAGAATCTCATGGTGGTCTCGAGCTCATGGAAATCTCCACACCTCTTCCTCCCACATGCTGGGATCGAAGGTTTGTGCCACTACTGCCCCAACCCGCGGGTCCTAGTTATTCATGAGGGCACCAGGAGGACCTTAGCCTGTGAAGAAAATGGGCGAGACAGGGGAATGGACTCAGGCAAACCAATTCTTGTCAAGAGTCGTTTATTCAGCCAGAAGGCTCATCTTTTAATGTCAGTTTTAGGTAGGGGAGGGGTAAGGGGAGTAGAGGGTGAGACAGTACAGAATCTTCTTGCACAAGGCATGAATCATATGGAAGACATGAATCATATGGAAGGGGGTCAGAGTGACCTAGGTGGTGGAAGTTTACAAACTCTTCTTGGCCTCAGGCCAGAAACATTGTGGTTGTTCTGGGAAGTTATAA
Organism: Jaculus jaculus; assembly: GCF_020740685.1. Classification (NCBI taxonomy): domain Eukaryota; kingdom Metazoa; phylum Chordata; class Mammalia; order Rodentia; family Dipodidae; genus Jaculus; species Jaculus jaculus. The sequence continues at coordinate 550,494 of NW_025423501.1, forward strand.
CTCAGGGGCCTTGATACTGCAGGCGCTGAGCAGGATGTTTGTTCTTTAGCCAGAATACAGCGTGGGTGGAGGAGAGGGTAAGGGGAAGATGAAGCATTTCTTAAGGGTGGTCCCCAACATTTCCCCCTCTCTTATGTAAAAAATGAGGCAAGAGAGGCAGTCATTGAGATTCCCTTGGTCACATGTTAACAACATTTAGGTTTTAGTGCCAATTATTTGTCACGTTCAGTGGGTCCCAGGGTAGCCCTGAGGATGTTAAACAGGGAGGCAAGCATCCCCCAGGGATCGGACAAAGCCATTATATCATTTTGGCAGGATGTTTCTGTGGCCAGAGTGTCTAGAGTGATCCCGACAGTAGGGGCACAAACGGGACCTGAGCCTGTTAGAAAGGCGATGCTAGACCCTTACCCATCATTGGGTCAGCCTCCTCTCAGCGAGGTTGCCCTGTCTTAGGTGGGCCAAGACTTAGTCACCTGTTCCGTCACTGACTTACCAGGTCACTCACTTTGTGGCAGCACAACGTACCTCTCCCTCAGAATAAGCCGATAGGGTCCTCCCGGGATCCCAAAGGATGGACCTTGTATGTTAAAAAGATGACCTTAAGCATTTGAAGTTCTTTTTGTAGCCAATAGTAGGAGGGGGATCGCAGAGACTTGAACCATCACATGGAGGGACGGGACCAGAATTTCCACTGAAAGGAGGGTTTTTGTAGGGTGGTAAAGTCTAAGGTTGAGGGGGAGGGCCAGCAGGTTCTTTGGCTGCATATGTGGCGGAGACTTCTTCAGTTGCCAGGCGATGGTAGTGAACTTCCACCGGCTTGATGGCGGCATCCACCTGATTCTTAATGAAACTGGTTAGTCATCTGAAGGCCCAGGGGCCAAAGGAGATAGCAAAAGGAATCCAACAAAAGGGCCTAAAAGGCTAGGAAGCAAAGTAGTTAGCCAGGGGGATGTAGAGAACCAACTTTTGTACCATGACTCTTGTTGTTCTCGGGCTCTCTTTCTGTCCTCTAGATTTCTTTTTATTTTGTTAAGACTGTTTTTTACCAAGCCAGTCTTATCAGAGTAGAAACAGCATTCCTCCTTTAGAGCCACACAAAGTCCACCTTCATTTAGGAACACCAAATTTAGCTCCCTTCGGTTTTGGAGTACAACCTCAGAGAGCGAGGCCAAAGAGTCTTTGAGATCTTATATCCCCTCATGTATGAGGTTAAGATCTCTGTCCACTAAGGCACTGAATTGTGAAAAATGCTGTTGGGAGGTTACCAGCGAGGCAATGTCTGTTCCAGCTCCCACAACACCAAGTCCCAGGAGCACAGTCAGGGTGAGGGCAGTTAAAGGCTCTCATTTTGGTCTAATGGCAATGCCTTGAGCTATAGTAGTTGTAAAACTTTCAGAATCATGAATGAAAAATCGTGGCAAAACTATAACTACAACACAATAGTCCTTAGTCTGTAAAAAGTCTTTGTTGACAATAAAGGGAGTCAGCCCCATGGAACAAGCAAGATAGGAGTTACTAGGGGATTTAGTATATATAAAGGAGTCATTGATAATAGCAGTTTGGTTGCATACCGGTTCAAGAGTCAGGGCAGGGAGCATATCAGGGCCTAATAGACACAGTCCGAGGCCAAAAATGGATGTAAGAGTAATACCCCCTCTGAGGTAGAGTGCCAGAATAATCCCTCTGCACTGTTAGTAGACACAGGAGATGTAAGGATGGCAATTCCCTCATAAAAGGGAGGTATTGGAGAGAAACAAATCCAGCATTCCTGGTAGGCAGGATTACTAGTATTATGGATAGCCTCTAAGGAGGCATTGACCAAGGAAACAATAAGATCAGCAGAGTTTGGGGGTCCTTTAGGAATGGTGGGACGAAACAAGGTATGTGTAGACAGTCTATTCCCCTTTTATTTTTTCCTCTCATGAGAAGACACTCTAACTGCTTTAGGGGACTGGGTCGAAGACATCAGATCATTTACTACTTCCTGCTGAATGGGACACGAAGTGGAGACTTGTTGCAGTTAGAGAATCTCTCCTAGAGAGGGGAACTATTTTAATGTACCACAGAGTGTAGGAAGATAATCTTGAAAGAGAACTTTGGAAAGAAAGAATAAAAGTAAGGAGTTATTGAGAAGTGAGCACACAGCAAGCTGGTCTTTTTGTAGGTCAAGGGAATCCAGGTTGACAGGCTTGGATCATCTCAGGACCATCTGAGGATGAGCTGGCTGAGATTTTCTTTCAGAACTGTTCATTAAATGGCACAGTAGTATTTAACATGGCTTGTAAAACAGATGAGATGTTAGCAGAGTTATCAGAAACATATACATAACATTTAATCTTAATAATAAAGAGCTATTGGGTGCCATTAAAGGCTATACAAATGTATTTTTGGTCTCAGAACTTATTTATATATTTTAGATTTGAAAATAACCCTTTGAACATCTATAGTTGTTTTTCTTTATTATAAAATTAGAACTGTGGGGAAGAGATATCTTAATGTTTGTTTGTTTCCCCTCTTGAATAGTTCTTGTATTACTTAATAGGCCATTTATATATTTAAGCTATTTTTTATCTTTGGTTATACAGTTCTCTCTGAGTGTTTAAGACCATGCAGATAGCCAAACGTTAATTAAGGATTAATTTTGGAGGTCATTAATGGCTCTCCAAAGAGACTTTAGGCACACAGGAGTAGCCCCATAGCTTACTGGTATCTTTTGCCTGTTATGATGAGTCAGGGCCATGCTGGCCAAGTAGTTTTCCCTTGTTTGGGAAGTCAGGAGGACTGATTGCTCCTCAATTGTGACTCTCCTGTTTCACATTGTTCACCACTTTTGTTTGGGTCTCCATATCCTCCCTGCTCAGGAAGACAGGTGACTTACCAGGGGGCCAGTGTAGAAGTGTCCCATCATCTCCAGTGGCCTCATGACATGGGAGCACAGGCCAAAATATTGACACTTTTTACTCCGATGATTCCAATTGGCTTTGGCTTCTACATAGGTGATTAACACACTTAGAAAGGAAGTTATACCAGCTTGGATGTACATACATATAGAGCACATTTAATTACTGAAATAGACTTAACTAAAGAATGGCACAGGGCTTCTAAAATCATTTTGTCCTATCTTTAAAATTTTTATTGTACTGTGGTAGCATAAGCCATATATCTGAGGTATAGAAAATAGGCATATCTCATATTTTAAATATCTAACATTTGTAAATATAGGCAGAACCTGTTATCAGTCTTTAAAACAGTACCAGTTGATTTACAAACTTAACTCATTTAACCTAGAAAACAAGTAAGATAGTATAAGGTCTTAGCACCTGTGTGAAAACATCTTTGATTAGTTTAGATACCTGTGTGGGTACAAATTACCCAGAGAACATTGGAAACAGAACCATGGAGTTTGAATTTTTTTTTTTTTTTCAGATGAGGACCATTGTTTGAGCATGAGGCTGTGCCCTAAAGTAGGGAATATGTCTTAAGGGTTAATTTTGTTATAAGCACTGGACTTAAGATGCCAAAATTGAGACAGTTACTTTACATACAACAGAGTAGAATCTGGTCTTTTCTGAGCCCAAACAGCTAGCTAAATATTAATATAACCCTTGATAAATCTTGAAAGAAAAAACATTATTTGACAACCAATGATTTTGGCTTACTTGATAACTATTGATTTCATGTACCATAGAAATTTTTATTAACATAAAACAATTTTATGTTTTACCCATGACTTAAATTTGATAAAGCTCAAGCAAATTATCCCAACATACTTCAGCCTGAAAATTTCTTTTTTTTTTTACATCCGCACACCTTTATTTATATACTTTAACATTATGATCTAAGTACCACTCAAAAGGCATTTTTAATAAGCACTTTATGTCCCAACATTGAAAAATTCCTTCCCAGTATTTTTTTGGGGGGGGGCATTCGTGAACCCAATATCCTCTTTCCTTACAATATGTACATTGATCCTTCTCAAGGGGCTTCCTAAAGCCCTCAGGTTCCTTTTTCCTTGTTTGCTTGTTGCCCAGGTACCCTGGCTATTTAGGCCTTTCTGATCCTGATGCTCTCTCTCTTTTTTTTTTTTCTCCTATCACTGCAGCCAATATCCTACTTAAGTTTCTTTCCTGTCTCCTTTCCCGCTTATTTTCTCTCTCTTTTGCTTTCTTTTTTTTTTCTCTGTCTTTCTTTTTTTTTCTCTCTTTTATGATAAACCTTTTTAGCTCCCTTAATTATGTCTGTCAAAGCTAGATCTTGTAAGCCCTCCAGATGTTGTAATTTCTTTTTAATGTCTGGAGCAGACTGCCCTATATATGTCATTGTTATCATTGCCTGTTGACCCAGAGAAGTAGGGTCAAAAGGAGTATATCTCCGGGAAGCCTCCATCAAGCATTCTAAAAAGATAGAGGGAGGTTACTTTAGCCAGATTTGTGGGGCGGCGGGCAGCCCCCCTGAGACCTGCCATCAGAGCCTGGCGGTAGACTGTCAGTCGCTCTCTACCTTCTGCCAAGTTATAATTCCATTCACGTCGGGTGAGGGAGAATCCTGCATCAATCTCATTTGGGAGCTGGGTAGGTTGCTCATTTGGGCCTGGGACATGCTAGGGTCAGGGGGAGGACCAAAGGCTCATAGGGGCAGGGCCATGGTAGAATCAGGTCCTTCAGTCTTTAGTCCCTGCAGCAGGCCCATCTCTTCCTCCCTCAGCCAAAGCTGAAGCGGGGAGAGCAGGAGGGTAAGGTGGGGGAGATGGAATCAGGGCAGAGGGCCACTCGGGAGGGTCCTCTATATCAGGATATATTTTGGGCTGAGCTGAGGGGTCCAGGGCCATTCAGCTTGTTTTTCTCGTGGCTTGTTGGGCCACTGCCAGGACTCGGGAGCCTGACCGTGGCAGGGGGTGGATCCAGGGCTTGACCCATGCCGGGGGATCCGTCACTAGGCTCTTCCAGACCAGGATGTATGGCTGTTGATCTGGGTGAGAATGTGGTCCCTTCTGAAAAACAATATTCTTAACAGCAGAAATAATGGTTAGATCAAATGCTCCCTCTGGCAGCCACTCAAAGGAGCAGAAAGTCTGCTATTTACCTTTTTTAATTTCTACAGACAAGTTATGAGTCCTACTTCTAACTTCAGAGAAATGAGATACCGTCAGAGTCGGGGGGGGGGGGTCATCACAGTCTGTCCCATAATTAGAAACAAGAGTCCACAAACAACCACAAAATAGATAGTGACAAAAAGAAACCAAAAACCGTGACGCCTCCCATGCGTCCAGAACAGAAAACCAAATGCAGTTTCAGATGGAAGATGCCTCCGTGGTTTCTCCTGAAGGAGAAATACACAATCTTCCTTTACCAGATAGGAGACTGTCAGCCACCCTGACTCTCCTCAGATCCTGGGGCGTCCTCCAGGATTGTAGTCTGTGGTCCTGTCACCCACCGTTGTCAGGTCCTCACGGTCCCAAACAACAGCTGCCCAAACCGAAATTAAAACAGATGAGAGCAACAGAAATTACAGAAATCACTCAGACAAACACTCAGACAAGCAGTGCTGCAGACATTTACATTGTTTACCTCCAAGGGGGTCTCCGGAGTCCTGGGTAGACGTGCAAATCCCCGATAAGCTCCCAATTGAAAGACCCCCCCAGAGGGAGACCTTCACTCAAGTCTCAAGATAGCACACACCCAAAGACACACGGGAGACCCAACTTGCTGCAAAAGCATGAGGCTTTATTCGGGAAACCAGAGCTCTGGGGTCAACTCATATCTCATGCAGGAGACAGAGGAGTCAACTCTTTGCCCTATTGGGTGTTTCTTTTTATAGGGTTTTTAGCAAGGAAGGGAAAGGGGGGGGGGTGTTTCACAAGGGCATTTGCCAAGCTTGTACAGTTATGTCTACATATCTTATTTGTGCATAATCAGAGTTTAAGTCCTTTTTCTTTACCTTAATTCCCCTTTCTGTGACAGAAGACTTTAAGTCCTTAACAAAGGAAGCTTAGACAAAGAATGGCCCATTTTATGGGACAGAATGAGTGAACTTACCAGATCTAGCCGTCTCCTCAGGCAAAGAAGCGGTGATCACAAGAGAACTCCTCCAGAGGATCGTCAATAAGGGGTCTGCATCCGACTAGGTCCGTGCCTGGGCCCCACATTTGGGAGCCACTTGCCCCGACCCACGGGACCCAGTTATTCGTGAGGGCACCAGGAGGACCTTAGCCTGTGAAGAAAATGGGCAAAAGAGGGGAATGGACTCAGGCAAACCAATGCTTCTCGAGAGTCATTTATTCAGCCAGAAGGCTCATCTTTTAGAGTGAGTTTTAGGTAAGGAAAGGGGTAATGGGAGTAGAGGGTGAGACAGTACAGAATCTTCTTGCACAAGAAATGAATCATATGGAAGCAATGAATCATATGGAAGGGGGTCAGGGTGACCAAGGTGGTGGAAGGTTACAAACTCTTCTTGAACTCAGGCCAGAAACATTGTGGTAGTTCTGGGAAGTCATAACTCAGGGACCTTGAAACTGCAGGCGCAGAGCAGGATGTTTGTTCTTTAGCCAGAATACAGCGGGGGTGCAGGAGACGGTAAGGGAAAGATGAAGCATTTCTTAAGGGTGGTCCCCAACAACTACAACAGACTTTTGAAAAGTTTTATGTAAATATTTACTTATTTATTTGAGATAGAACGAGAAAGTAATGGAAAGAGAAAGAGGGGATGGGGATCTGAGAGTGAGACAGAGAGAGAGGGACTTAGAGTGATGGCACGACAGGGCCTCAACTCACTGCAAACAATCTGTGGACACGTTTACCGCTTATATATGTGTTTTACATGGGGCCTGGGAATAGAACCTGGGTCCTCAGACTTCAAAGGCAAGTACCTTGGCTGCTTCACCATTTTTACATCTCATATAAACATTTATTAAAAGGGAAATTGAATTTTTATAAAGTCTCCCTTCCTTTGTACCCTCACAGTGGCTGATGCTACCTGCACAAGACCTGCATTATAGGAGGAAAGCATGATGGCAAAAAAAGACAAGAGAGACTAAATTGGAAAATGGCAGAGGCTTCTTAAGGGGGTATTGTTTGGGGAAAGTTACTGTTTTGAGAGGATTTTGATTAGGGTACACAGATTATATTTAAAGAAGGTGTACTGTGCACACACTCGTGTGGGCTGAACTTAAAACACACTCAGACACACACCCACACAATGTCATGCACATGCACACAAGACATATTCACATGCAAAATTTGCATATCATCCTCATCTCTTGGTTCCAATAGAGTTTTAATTTTATTTATATGTTTGAGTGCGACAGACAGAAAGAAAGAGAGACACACAGAGAGAGAGAATGGGCGTGCTACAACCTCCAGGCACTGCAAACAAACTCCAGACGCATGTGCTCCATTTTGCATCTGGCTGATGTGGATCCTGAGCAATTGAACCTCGAACCGGAGTTCTTAGGCTTCACAGGCAAGCGCTTAACCCCTAAGCCATCTCTCAAGCCCCTTATCTCATTTTTTGAGCCAAACACAATAGACTGGCCTTTAATTCATTTTATTTTTTTAACGCGAAAGAGTCATAATTGGCAGCCCAGGGCCTCCAGGCAATAGAATGGAACTCCACATGCATTTGTTGTGTTGAGTGCATGTGCGACCATCAACATGCATCAGCTCATGTGTCTTTCTTATGTAGGTAGTGCGTTGTGGAACATGGAACTTTTGGCTTTGCAGAACAGTGCCTTAACCAGTAATCCATCTCTCCACTCTTAAACTTTATGTTATTTTATATATATATTACAATTTATGTGTAGCTGAGAGGGCTGGGATGTGTCACAGAGAGGGTGGGGAGAGAGAGAGAGAGACAGAGAAACAGAGAAAATGGATGGGCCAGGGTGCCCTAGCATGTAATGTCAGATTCATGCCCCACTTTGTGCCTGCCCCTCTCTCTCTCTATCTCCCTCCCTCTGTCTCTCTCCCGGTCTCTATCACTCACTCTGATTTTATTGTATGTTTTTCTTTAATTCTTACAGCACTATCTCAGTCTAGCGCAGGCTGAACTCGAATTTACTATATAGCTCAAGGATGACTTGAACTCACAATTGTCCTCCCACTTCTGTTTCCTGAGCACTGGAATTAAACGTGTGTGCCACCATCCCTGATTGTACAGTGAACTGAAGCCAGGCCCTAACTATTTGCAAGGAAGCACCTTTATCACTGTGCCATCTGTCTACCCCATTCAACATATCTTTTTGTGTTTTTTTCTCATTTTTGGGTTAGAGTCACACACTGAGCCAGGATAACGTGGAAATAACTAGGTAGGCAAACAATTAGTGATCGTGATGCCCTCTATCGAAAAGAAGCGGTAGGATACATACCTTCATAGGGAAAGTCAAGCAATTGCAGGACATTTCATCAGCAGAAGATGCAAGTGAGAGCTCACAAAAGCTCTTGGTCTGGTTAGTGACATCAGGAAGTAAAGGTGGATGGTCAAAATTGTTGACATCAGCAAGTCATATTTGGATCAGCTTTGTACCCTCCTTTATTTGTCAGGTGTGTGTATGAGTGTGTGTGTGTGTACACATGCGTGCGTATGCACTCACCCCCTAGAAAATTATACTTTTTACTTTACTCTTCTCAACAAAATGATCAGACATATTTTAGAAGGAATGGGCTAGACAGTAGGCTTAGCGATTAAGGCATTTTCCTCCAAAGCCAAAGCACCAAGGTTCAAATTCTCAGGACCCAGATTCGCCAGATGCACAAGTGGGTACATAGGTTCATTGGCAGTGGCTGGAGGCTTTGTGGTGACAGTTCTCTCTCTACCTCCTTCTCTCAATATCTCTCTTTCCACCTCTCTATCGATAAAGGAAATAAATGGAAATAAAATGTGTTGTAAAACTGTTAAGAATGACTCTGTTTGGGTGGTGAAAAGGTAGTACTTTCCCTCCTTAGTCAAAAAATCTGATTTAATTTGAGAAGTCAGCTGTCACATGATTTGCAATACTCACCCTTTTGGATTTCTTTTATTCAAGTGCTGGAGAAATGCCTGAAAGGCCAGGTTAGTTTCCTGCAAAGTCTATTGACCCAAGTTCTATTTTCCGTTTCCCACATAAACCTAGATGCACAGTACTGCTTGCATCTAGACTTCATTTGCAGAACAGAGACGTCCTGGTGATCAACTGTCACGCTCTCGCTTCCTCTCTATGTCTCTCTTCATTCTCTCTCTGCATGGATATAAATAGAAGCTTAGAAACATTTAAACTGAAATATAGGGCATGATGGTTTGTTTTCTTCAATTCCAGCAGTTGTTAGGCAGATATAGGAGGATTACTTGGTTCAAAGTCAGCGTGGAGGCCCAGGGTGAGTTCAAGGCCGAGAGTGAGACCATAACTGGAAACAAGCAAATATGAATTCTCCTGTCAGTTGAGTTTTTGTTAGAATATTGATCAATTTCTTCAAGTTTGCTGAAATCTCATGGATTTCCCTTAACATCTAGGTTTTAAACACTTCTTCAGTTTACTTTTTGGACATACCTATTATCTGGTAAGTTTCTGGCACTTTATAGTTACATCCTGCTTCTCTGTCCTATAAACGCCCACATAAACATACACACGCCTTTTGGTTTACATGCACCACAGATCATATGTGGAGGTGAAAGGACAACTTTGGGTGTATGTCGGCTCCTTTTACTTCAAGATAGTCTCTTATTTAGCATGCTGGTTCATTTCTGTGGTTCTTTGCCATGGCCTGTCTTTTCTCATAGGTGCACTGTGATTCCCAGATGTTTACTGTGGATTTTGCTTGTGATGTGGGTTCTGTGGATCACAACTCAGGTCCAGGAGCAGTTTTTGGATATACATTGAGGGAGAGTAGAGGGACAATGGGCATGCCAGGGCCTCCAGCCCCTGCCAATGAACTCTAGCCAAACGTACCACCTTATGCCCATGACTTTTCCTGGCTACTGTGGAATCCAAGATAGGTCCTTTGGGCTTGGCCAGCAAGTACCTTCGCCACTGACTTAACTTTCGACTTGTTCAGGAGCAGTCTGTATTTCTGACTTAGTGGTGACAAAGTACAAGAAGTGGAGGGGGGGAGCGTGAGCTTACTATAGTGGATGCACCAGGCCCTCCAGCAAGGGAACTCCAGATGCATGTGCCAACATGGTTTTCTTATTTAACTGGCACCTGGAGTATTGAATCTTAACCCTCAGGCTTCATAGGCAATTGCCTTAACTGATAAGCCATCATCCCTCCAGCCCCCATGTGCAGTTCTTGATGCCTGTTGATGTGTGATGTCATCCACAATGGGAAGGATCAGGTATCTGTTGCAGGCATTACCACCTCGCGTTGGGTCTGTTTCTGCCGAAATTCAAGGGGCCGCTTCCTACTGGGAGCCTGGAGGTCTTTCTGCTCTCAGCACTTGATGGTTCCTGAAATGCAGGTTTACAGCACGCTGCTTGTTCATCACCATTTAAGCCTTAGGTGGTGCTCCAAGCTCAGCTTTCTTCTAAATTGGCAGTTCCCCATGAAATCTGGAAGCCTCTGAAACAATTTTTCGGTAGACCAGGTCCTCCCGCATGTAGTCTCGGTCTGGGCAATTGTGCCTAGCTCTGGGCTAAGTCGTCATGGTGGAACTAGGACCGGGCTCCTGTCCTCACCTAGCCCTGTAATTGGTAACCTTGTGTCATTCCTTGAATCACTCGGCACTGTCTTACACTGCTATGTGCTACTTGTTGCTGAGGTGAATTTAAAATATCTATATACTTTATTGTCGTTTATTTAGATGTGAGAGGGAAAGAGACAAAGTGACATAGAGAAAGGGAGAAAGAGAAGGGGTTCGCTAGGGCTTCCAGCAACTGCAAATGAACTCCAGATGCATATGCCAGCATTTGCATCTGGCTGACATGGCTACTGGAGAATGACACCTAGGCAAGCCCCTGAACTCCTGAGCCATCTCTCCAGCACAGACACATTTTAACATACTCTTTCTGTTTTCCTTTGTTTTGTCCTTTGCTTTTCGACGAAGGGTCTAACTCTAGCTCAGTCTGACCTAGAATTCACTCATGGTGGTCTTGAGCTTATGGAAATCTCCACACCTTTTCCTCCCACATGCTGGGATCGAAGGTTTGTGCCACTACAACAGACCTTTCCAAAGATATATGTAAATATTTACTAATTTATTTGAGATGGGTCGAGAAAGTAATGGAAAGAGAAAGAGGGGATGGGGCTCTGAGAGTGAGACAGAGAGAGAGGGACTTAGAGTGATGGCACGACAGGGCCTCAACTCACTGCAAACAATCTGTGGACACATTTCCCGCCTATATATGTGTTTTACATGGGTACTGGGAATTCAACCTTGGGTCCTCAGGCTTCAAAGGCAAGTGCCTTGGCTGCTTCACCATTTTTGCATCCCATATGCACATTTCATAAAAGGGAAATTTAATTTTTATAAAGTCTCCCTTCCTTCATGGCCTCACAGTGGCTGATGCTACCTGCACAGGACCTGCATTATAGGAGGAAAGCATGATGGCAACAAAAGAGAAGAGAGACTAAATTGGAAAATGGCAGGGGTTTGTTAAGGGGTATTGGTTGGGGAAAGTTACGGTTTTGAGAGCATTTTGATTAGGGTGCACAGATTATATTTAAAGAAGGTGTTTTGTGCACACACGCATGTGCCTGAACTTAAAACACACTCAGACACACACACACACACAATGTCATGCACATGCACACAAGACACATTCACATGCAAAATTTGCATATCATCGTCATCTCTTTGTTTCAATATAGTTTTAATTTTATTTATTTGTTTGAGTGCGACAGACAGAAAGAAAGAGAGACAGAGAGAGAGTGAGATAGGCGTGCTACAGCCTCCAGCCACTGCAAACAAACTCCAGACGCATGTGCTCCATTGTGCATCTGGCTGATGTGGTTCCTGAGCAATTGAGCCTCGAACCGGAGTTCATAGGCTTCACAGGCAAGCGCTTAACCGCTAAGCCATCTCTGAAGCCACTTATCTCATTTTTTGAGCCAAACACAATAGACTGGCCTTTAATTCATTTTTATTTTTTAACGCGAAAGAGACATAATTGGCAGGCCAGGGCCTCCAGGCAATGGAATGGAACTCCACATGCATTTGCTGTGTTGAGTGCATGTGCGACCTTCAACATGCATCAGCTCATGTGTCTTTCTTGTGTAGTAACTGCATTGTGGAACATGGAACTTTTGGCTTCGCAGGACAGTGCCTTAACCAGTCATCCATCTCTCCACTCTTCAACGTTATGTTATTTTATATATATATTACATTTTTATGTGTAGCTGAGAGGGCTGGGATGTGTCACAGAGAGGGTGGGGAGAGAGAGAGAGACAGAAAAACAGAGAGAATGGATGTGCATGGTCCCCTAGCATGTAATGTCAGATTCATGCCCCACTTTGTGCCTGCCCCTCTCTCTATCTCCCTCCCTCTGTCTCTCTCCCTCTGTCTCTCTCCTGGTCTCTATCACTCACTCTGATTTTATTGTATGTTTTTCTTTAATTCTTACGGCACTATCTCAGTCTAGTGCAGGCTGAACTCGAATTTACTATATAGACCAGGGATGACTTGAACTCACAGCTGTCCTCCCACTTCTGCTTCCTGAGCACTGGAATTAAACGTGTGTGCCACCATGCCCTGATTGTAAGTGAACTGAAGCCAGGCCCTAACTGTTTGCAAGGAAGCACCTTTATCACTGTGCCATCTGTCAATCCCATTCAACATATCTTTTTGTGTTTTGTTCTCGTTTTAGTGGTAGAGTCGCACACTGGGCCAGGATAACGTGGTATTAACTGGGTAGGCAAACAATTAGTGATCGTGATGCCCTCTATCGAAAAGAAGCGGTAGGATACATACCTTCATAGGGAAAGTCAGGCAAATGAAGGACATTTCATCAGCAGAAGATGCAAGTGAGAGCTCACAAAAGCTCTTGGTCTGGTTAGTGACATCAGGAAGTAAAGAAGGATGGAGATATAACCCATAGGTTTGCAAAAGTGTTGACATCAGCAAGTCATATTTGGATCAGCTTTGTCCCCTCCTTTATTTTGTCGGGTGTGTGTGTGTGTGTGTGTGTGTGTGTGTGTGTGTACACATGTGTGCGTATGCACTCACCCCCTAGAAAATGGAACTTTTTATTTTACTCATCTCAACAAAATCAAACATGTTTTAGAAGGAATGGGCTAGATAGTAGGCTTAGCGATTAAGGCATTTGCCTCCAAAGCCAAAGCACCAAGGTTCAAATTCTCAGGACCCAGGTTTGCCAGATGCACAAGGGGCTACGTAGGTCTGGAGTTCATTGGCAGTGGCTGGAGGCCTTGTGGTGACAGTTCTCTCTCTACCTCCCTCTCTCAATATCTCTCTTTCTGCCTCTCTATCGATGAAGGAAATGAATGAAAATAAATTGTGTGGTAAAACTGTTAAGAATGACTCTGTTTGGGTGGTGAAAAGGTAGTATTTTCCCTCCTTAGTCAAAAAATCTGATTTAAGTGACATCACTCTCTGCTGGTCTTTAGGGTGTCTTTTGAGAAGTCAGCTGTCACATGATTTGCAATACTCACCCTTTTGGATTTCTTTTATTCAAGTACTGGAGAAATGCCTGAAAGGCCAGGTTAGTTTCCTGCAAAGTCTATTGACCCAAGTTCTATTTTCCATTTCCCACATAAAGCTAGATGCACAATACTGCTTGCCTCTAGAGTTCATTTGCAGAGCAGAGACGACCTGGTGATCAACTGTCACGCTCTCGCTTCCTCTCTATGTCTCTCTTCATTCTCTCTCTGCATGGATGTAAATAGAAGCTTAGAAACATTTAAACTGAAATGTAGGGCATGATGGTTTGTTTTCTTCAATTCCAGCAGTTGTTAGGCAGATATAGGAGGATTACTTCGTTCAAAGTCAGCGTGGAGGCCCAGGGTGAGTTCAAGGCCGAGAGTGAGACCATAACTGGAAACAAGCAAATATGAATTCTTCCTGTCAGTTGAGTTTTTGTTAGAATATTGATGAGTTTCTTCAAGTTTGCTGAAATCTCATGGATTTCCCTTAACATCTAGGTTTTAAACACTTCTTCAGTGGACTTTTTGGACATACCTATTATCTGGTTTGCCGGGGTCCAGCCCTGGCTTGAAAGAGGGTCCCTGAAGAGAGGTGTGAAAGGGAGTGGCGAAATAACGACTCGAAGTCAAGTTCTGGTGCAAGCTGACAGGCTAATGCTGAAGGCAGCTTAGTTTTTCTATCTTTTTCTTTCTCTCTTTTTCTCTTCCTGCCACAGCTCTTAGCCTCAGACTTTTATTTTCTGATTACGTCATGCAAGAACAAACTTTAAGAAAGGTACAATTTCACAGAATTCATAGAAACTTTTTGGTATTCCTTATCATCAAACAATCCCATAATTATTCACCTCAAGTAAAGTCGTCAGGCCCCTGTAATGATTAACTGTTTTTACATTTTCTCCATGTATGTGCGGTCAAGCACTTGTGATTTCCTGGACTTCTACTTTCAATTACTTTATTAAAGGTGAGAGGCAAAACAACCACAAATGGGGCTTCCCATCATTAATCACTGATCCAGCAGATCCATTTATCCTTTAATTATTTATTTTGAAGTTTTCTTTTTACGTCCCTCCAATACTTAGACTTTGGTGCCCCCTTGAACTATTTCTGACTTCGGTTGTTTTTCTGTAAGGATTTCTGGTAAAGAGTCAATTGCAATTGCCACCATTTAGAAAAATTAGTCATATAACAGTGTTTACGTTGTTCCAGGAGGTTCATTGTTTCCTCCTAAGTTTACTGTACTCCACGCCTGACTTTCTTTAAGGCCTTTAAAGAAAACAATTATCTTTGACCCATTTTCTTATTTTTCCAATTCTATGCCAGAGCCTCATTCAGGTACATTGACCAACACTTTACCGACAACAATTTTTTCTGGAAAAGTAAACTTAGAGATTGGGACACCAAGTGAAAGACAGAGAAAGACAAACATTATACAGAAAACCACATATTGCTGTGGCGTAGAGAGCCAAAGATTTTTCTATAGAGGGGCCACATCGGACTTCAAGGATGAGACAGCTGGGCTGGAAGTGTGTCAAGCAGCTCTTCAGCGCTCGATTCCTCATGATCCTGAAATGGCATGCTTGCCGTCTCCGGCATCTCCCCCTTTTTGTTTTAATTGAATGGCTCGAACATCCACAGTTAATGCTGAGAGCGAGTGGCAGAGTTGTCTGAAGATGACTGGGAGAAGAAAAAGAAGAACAAGAACAAGACCAGCAATGATACAGATGTTAAATAATAAATTGCGCCAGGAAGTGTTGGAAATGAAATCAGTAACTGCAGAAGCAAAGGCTGTAGAAACTTCCTCTAGAGAGGCAGATCCTACATGAGAATTACTAATATCTGAGATCTTTTCATGCAAAAGATCTATATCCATAGTCAGCCGAGAATTGTTCCAAAGGCCTTGTAGGTGGGATTTAACTTGTGACCAATAATGTTCAGAGTCATTATAGGGCAGTGGAGTAACACATATTCATTTAAATAATGAGTGGCATTGCACTGACAGTCTAATTTTTAGGTTTTGAATTTCATTTCCTATAAAGAGGATTGCCTCTTCCAAAGCATTGAGTCTATCCTCTATTCCTCTATCTATATTTTCTTGAATCATAAGTGCTAGACTGACATTCTTAGAAAGCTGATTAACATGATTAGCAGTATGTATTTCTTTTACCAAGGATGTAGTTGAGAGAGCAAAACTTGAAATAATTCCAATTAAGGCTGTAATACCTAAAATTAAAGTTGCTACAAATCTTTTGGGGCGTGTGATCAGAACTGTAGCTCTATGGAGAGCTTCAATCCCAGGATTAGAAAACCAATTTCCAGTAATATTTACTGGCAGCATAACATATGAAGGTTGACGTAAAATCAGGAAAACATCCTTAGAAGTTTCCGTGATACAATTAGAGAGAATACAATTAGAACAAGAAACATGAAATATCCCATGAGAACTTTGTTGCAAATAAAAGTGGCCCTTCATTCCAGGATGAATAATGGAGAAAGGGGCAGCCACACAAGCAGTCACAGGGGCAGAGGTTTGTATAACTGTCCCCCGGGGTCTGATTATAGTGACTATATGGGTGGCTGCAAACAGTCTAAAAAGATCCAATTGTACCGGGAAGTCCTTTTTTCCCCGTGTTTGAGGACGAAATGAGGGTGCAACCCAACCTGGACTATACCAAGCACTTGCCCTAACAGTAGGCATAGTACTGTCTCCTCGTATATATTTTGCTTGTTTTAAAGTCTGTGTATAGTCATGGTCTGGGCTACTGACTGACCAATCCAACAAGGACAGAGAAGAATTAAAAGGAGTATATTTAACAGTTTTAGTAGGAAAACCACATGAAAACCATTTTGGGTACCCTGAGGGTGGTATTTTTTCCCAAATGGAATCTAAATCTGTACTGTTTTGACAAGCAGGTAACTTTTTGGGCAAGGCTGTAGGCTCTATCTCGTAAGCAGAAGCATTATACATTTTTGGGAGATATAACTTAAGGAACCATACATCTCGTTGCTCCTGTCCATCATCCCCTCGGGTATTAGTAGGAGGAGTAGGGGAGTCAGCAATTAATTGATGTTCAGCCAAAGGAACATAGCCAGACATATCCTTATTAATAGAGAAGCAAACAGGAAGAATGTCTGACATGCCTGTATAACTAAAATTGTATTTAGTCTTTTGTGTCAAATAAGAATTACTTTCTCCTCCCAATAAATTGGTGTTATTATTGGTGACCTTAATAGGTCCAAAATCCCAAGTAGCAGGATGAAACATTGGAGGGTCTGGAAGATAGGCCCAATAGGACATATCTGCAGCAACAACAGGAAAGAGCGAGAGACACCATACCTCAGCAGCCAAAAGTGAAAGCATAGCAACAAACAGATTCGGCGCCGAGGGCGGTAGATGAGCTGCAGCCACCAAGGAGTGAGCTCCTTCAGCCAGCCCCAGGATGGCATCGCACCGCTGCGAGTTGCTGCTGATCTAGGAACACGCTGTTGCTGTTGAGGTGAAAGCTGAAGGCGGACGAAAGCTGTAGTCAAAGTACTTTCTTTCATCTCCTCTGCGGAAGCTGGAGTCGGAGCCGATGCCGTGATTTTAGTTTGATGAATTGGTGTCACAGGAAGGCGCCGTTGACGGTGGCACGGTCTGCTCTTTCTTTTCAGACTCAGAGCTGGAGGCCCTGAAAGGCCGAATGAGCCTGTCAGGAATCCAGATTGGTGACTCGGCATCCTGTGGAAAAACACAAGCATAGCCTCGCCCTGATGTTAAAAGGGGGTCTGGCCCCTTCCATGTAGAGGTCAAAAGATCCTTCCACATGACTAATGGTTTAATATTACAATCAGAAGCTTCCCAATGCCTTTCAATAGCAGAATGACCTTTACTATCTTTATTAAGAAAATTAAGTGTAAATAAGGCATGATTTAATAAGTGATGAGGAGAGGAATAGGGGAAATCCCCAGAGCAGAGTTTTTCAATTTGACCCTTAAGCTGTTGATGAGTTCTCTCTATAATAGCTTGTCCTTGTGGATTGTAAGGGATTCCTGTAGTATGTTTAATGGAAAACTGCAGGCAAAAAGTTTTAAAAGCTTTACTAGTATAAGTAGGAGCATTATCTGTTTTTAAGTGTTGAGGCATCCCAGCAATAGAAAAACAGTGGAAAAGGTGCTGGACTACATCTTTATATGCTTCCCCAGTCCGAGCTGTTGCCATTACAAGATGGGAAAAGGTATCTACAGTTACATGTACAAAAGCTAATTTTCCAAAAGGGGCATAGTGAGTAACATCCATTTGCCATAAGTTTCCAGCTATGAGCCCTCTGGGATTAACTCCCATTGGAAGAGAGGGAAATGACTGAGGACAGACTTTGCAATTTTTAATAATCTGCCTGGCAGTCTCTCTAGAAATTCCAAATTGCAAACGTAGTGCTTGTGAGTTTTGATGGTGGAGGGCATGGGATTGAGTAGCCTCAGCAACAGGATCTAATAGTGTCATAACTCTCGTCAGAGAGTCAGCATATGCATTTCCTTCACTGAGAGGACCTGGAAGGACAGTATGAGCTCTAATATGGCACACATAGTAAGGTTGAGTCCTGATTTGTACCAAATTCTGTAACTGGATGAGCAAATTATTAATTTGAGTACGATCATCATTTATCATTGCAGTTTCAATAACAGGAAATAGTCTTGACACAAAGTGAGAATCAGTGTAAAGGTTAAAGGAAATATTCATAAGAACTTTAAAGGCCATAATAACTGCATAAATTTCAGTTTTTTCTGTGAAAGAAAAGGAAGTCTGTTCCACTTTTATGTCTGTGGGAGTCATGAGTGCAGCCTTCCCATTAGAGGAACCATCAGTAAAAATTACAATAGCACCTTCTATAGGGTCTGGAGAATAATTTGAGGGAAAAATAATTTTTTGGCGTGATAGGAACTGTAAAAGTGGGTGCTGGGGTAAATGGAAAAGAATTTGGCCTGGGTAAGCAATTAATGCAATCTGCCATTCCTCAGAAAAGTTAAGCAGCCAATTGAATTGTTCATTATTATAAGGTATAATAATTTCCTCAAAATCTTTACCCAATATTTCTCTTAACCTTTTTCTTGCCTTCATTATAATTTGAGTAATTAACAAGGAGTAATGAGATAGGATCTTCTTGGGGCTTGAGGGCAAATGTACCCATTCTAGAGGCCCCTCCTGCCAAATCACCCCCGTAGGCATATGTCCGGGGTCCAGCCCTGGCTTGAAGGAGGGTCCCCGAAAAGAGGTGTGAAAGGGAGCGGCGAAATAACGACTCGAAGTCAAGTTCTGGTGCAAGCTGACAGGCTAATGCTGAAGGCAGCTGAGTTTTTCTATCTTTTTCTTTCTCTCTTTTTCTCTCTTCCTGCCACAGCTCTTAGCCTCAGTCTTTTATTTTCTGATCACGTCATGCAAGAACAGACTTCAAGAAAGGTACAATTTCACAGAATTCATAGAAACTTTTTGGTATTCCTTATCATCAAACAATCCCATAATTATTCACCTCAAGTAAAGTCGTCAGGCCCCTGTAATGATTAACTGTTTTTACATTTTCTCCATGTATGTGCGGTCAAGCACTTGTGATTTCCTGGACTTCTACTTTCAATTACTTTATTAAAGGTGAGAGGCAAAACAACCACAAATGGGGCTTCCCATCATTAATCACTGATCCAGCAGATCCATTTATCCTTTAATTATTTGATTTGAAGTTTTCTTTTTACGTCCCTCCAATACTTAGACTTTGGTCCCCCCTTGAACTATTTGTGACTTCGGTTGTTTTTCTGTAAGGATTTCTGGTAAAGAGTAAATTGCAATTGCCACCATTTAGAAAAATTAGTCATATAACAATGTTTACGTTGTTCCAGGAGGTTCATTGTTTCCTCCTAAGTTTACTGTACTCCACGCCTGACTTTGTTTAAGACCTTTAAAGAAAACAATTATCTTTGACCCATTTTCTTGTTTTTCCAATTCTATGCCAGAGCCTCTTTCAGGTACATTGACCAACACTTTACCGATAACAATTTTTACTGGAAAAGTAAACTTAGAGATTGGGACACCAAGTGAAAGACAGAGAAAGACAAACATTATACAGAAAACCACATATTGCTGTGGCGTAGAGAGCCAAAGATTTTTCTATAGAGGGGCCACATCGGACTTCAAGGATGAGACAGCTGGGCTGGAAGTGTGTCAAGCAGCTCTTCAGCGCTCGATTCCTCATGATCCTGAAATGGCATGCTTGCCGTCTCCGGCACTGGTTAGTTTCTGGCACTTTATAGTTACATCATGCTTCTCTGTCCTATAAATGCCCACACAAACATGCACATGCCTTTTGGTTCACATGCACCACAGATCATATGTGGAGGTGAAAGGACAACATAGGGTGTATATCGGCTCCTTCTACTTCGAGATAGTCTCTTATTTAGCATGCTGGTTCATTTCTGTGGTTCTGTGCCTTGGCCTCCTCTTTTCTTGTAGGTGCACTGTGATTCCCAGATGTTTACTGTGGATTTTGCTTGTGATGTGGGTTCTGTGGATCACAACTCAGGTCCAGGAGCAGATTTTGGATATACATTGAGGGAGAGTAGAGGGACAATGGGCATGCCAGGGCCTCCAGCCCCTGCCAATGAACTCTAGCCAAATGTACCACCTTATGCCCATGACATTTCCTGGCTACTGTGGAATCCAAGATAGGTCCTTTTGGCTTGGCCAGCAAGTGCCTTCACCACTGACTTAACTCTCCACTTGTTCAGGAGCAGTCTTTATGTCTGACTTAGTGGTGACAAAGTACAAGAAGCGGAGGGTGGGAGCGTGAGCTTACTACAGTGGGTGCACCAGGCCCTCCAGCCACGGCAAGGGAACTCCAGATGCATGTGCCAACATGATTTTCTTCTTAAATGGCACCTGGAGTATTGAATCTTGACCCTCAGGCTTCATAGGCAATTGCCTTAACTGATAAGCCATCATCCCTCCAGCCCCCATGTGCAGTTCTTGATGCCTGTTGATGTGTGATGTCATCCACAATGGAAAGGATCAGGTATTTGTTGCAGGCATTACCACCTCGCGTTGGGTCTGTTTCTGCAGAAATTCAAGTGGCCGCTTCCTACTGGGAGCCTGGAGGTCTTTCAGCTCTCAGCACTTGATGGTTCCTGAAATGCAGGTTTACAGCACGCTGCTTGTTCATCACCATTAAAGGCTTAGGTGGTGCTCCAAGCTCAGCTTTCTTCTAAATTGGCAGTTCCCCATGAAATCTGGAAGCCTCTGAAACTATTTCCTGGTAGACCAGGTCCTCCCACATGTACTCTCAGTCTGGGCAATTGTGCCTAGCTCTGGGCTAAGTCGTCATGGTGGAACTAGGACCAGGCGCCTTCCTCACCTAGCCCAGGACCTGGTAACATTGTGTCATTCCTTGAATCACACGGCACTGTCTTACATGCTATGTGCTGCTTATTGCTGAGGTGAATTTAAAATATCTATATACTTTACTGTCGTTTATTTAGATGTGAGAGGGAAAGAGACAAAGTGACATAGGGAAAGGGAGAAAGAGAAGGGGTTCGCCAGGGCTTCCAGCAACTGCAAATGAACTCCAGATGCATATGCCAGCATCTGCATCTGGCTGACATGGCTACTGGAGAATGACACCTAGGCAAGCCCCTCAACTCCTGAGCCATCTCTCCAGCACAGACACATTTTAACATACTCTTTCTGTTTTCCTTTGTTTTGTCCTTTGCTTTTTGACGAAGGGTCTCACTCTAGCTCAGTCTGACCTAGAATTCACTATGAATCTCATGGTGGTCTCGAGCTTATGGAAATCTCCACACCTTTTCCTCCCACATGCTGGGATCGAAGGTTTGTGCCACTACAACAGACCTTTCCAAAGATTTATGTAAATATTTACTTATTTATTTGAGATAGGTCGAGAAAGTAATGGAAAGAGAAAGAGGGGATGGGGCTCTGAGAGTGAGACAGAGAGAGAGGGACTTAGAGTGATGGCACGACAGGGCCTCAACTCACTGCAAACAATCTGTGGACACATTTTCCACCTATATATGTGTTTTACATGGGTACTGGGAATTGAACCTGGGTCCTCAGGCTTCAAAGGCAAGTGCCTTGGCTGCTTCACCATTTTTCCAACCCATATGCACATTTCATAAAAGGGAAATTTACTTTTTATAAAGTCTCCCTTCCTTCATGACCTCACAGTGGCTGATGCTAACTGCACAGGACCTGCATTATAGGAGGAAAGCATGATGGCAACCAAAGAGAAGAGAGACTAAATTGGAAAATGGCAGGGGTTTGTTAAGGGGGTATTGGTTGGGGAAAGTTACTGTTTTGTGAGGATTTTGATTAGGGTACACAGATTATATTTAAAGAAGTTGTTTTGTGTATACACGCATGTGCCAGAACTTAAAACAAACTCAGATACACACACACACCCAATGTCATGCACATGCACACAAGACACATTCACATGCAAAATTTGCAAATCATCGTCATCTCTTTGTTTCAATATCGTTTTAATTTTATTTATTTGTTTCAGTATAACAGACAGAAAGAAAGAGAGACAGAGAGAGAGTGAGAATGGGCGTGCTACAGCCTCCAGCCACTGCAAACAAACTCCAGACGCATGTGCTCCATTGTGCATCTGGCTGATGTGGTTCCTGAGCAATTGAGCCTCGAACCGGAGTTCTTAGGCTTCACAGGCAAGCGCTTAACCGCTAAGCCATCTCTCAAGCCCATTTTCTCATTTTTTGAGCCAAACACAATAGACTGGCCTTTAATTCATTTTCACTTTTTAACGCAAAAGAGACATAATTGGCAGGCCAGAGCCTCCAGGCAATGGAATGGAACTCCACATGCATTTGCTGTGTTGAGTGCATGTGCGACCTTCAACATGCATCAGCTCATGTGTCTTTCTTGTGTAGTAACTGCATTGTGGAACATGGAACTTTTGGCTTTGCAGGACAGTGCCTTAACCAGTCATCCATCTCTCCACTCTTCAACGTTATGTTATTTTATATATATATTACATTTTTGTGTGTAGCTGAGAGGGCTGGGATGTGTCACAGAGAGGGTGGTGAGAGAGAGAGAGACAGAAAAACAGAGAGCATGGATGTGCCAGGGCCCCCTAGCATGTAATGTCAGATTCATGCAACACTTTATGCCTGCCCCTCTCTCTATCTCCCTCCCTCTGTCTCTCTCCCGGTCTCTATCACTCACTCTGATTTTATTGTATGTTTTTCTTTAATTCTTACGGCACTATCTCAGTCTAGTGCAGGCTGAACTCGAATTTACTATATAGCCCAGGGATGACTTGAACTCACAG
This sequence comes from Jaculus jaculus, assembly GCF_020740685.1. Taxonomy (NCBI): domain Eukaryota; kingdom Metazoa; phylum Chordata; class Mammalia; order Rodentia; family Dipodidae; genus Jaculus; species Jaculus jaculus. Next base: position 573,384 of record NW_025423501.1, read on the forward strand.
CTGTCCTCCCACTTCTGCTTCCTGAGCACTGGAATTAAACGTGTGTGCCACCATGCCCTGAGTGTAAGTGAACTGAAGCCAGGCCCTAACTGTTTGCAAGGAAGCACCTTTATCACTGTGCCATCTGTCTACCCCATTCAACATATCTTTTTGTGTTTTTTTCTCGTTTTCGTGGTAGAGTCGCACACTGGGCCAGGATAACGTGGTATTAACTAGGTAGGCAAACAATTAGTGATCGTGATGCCCTCTATCGAAAAGAAGCAGTAGGATACATACCTTCCTAGGGAAAGTCAGGCAAATGAAGGACATTTCATCAGCAGAAGATGCAAGTGAGAGCTCACAAAAGCTCTTGGTCTGGTTAGTGACATCAGGAAGTAAAGAAGGATGGAGATATAACCCATAGGTTTGCAAAAGTGTTGACATCAGCAAGTCATATTTGGATCAGCTTTGTCCCCTCCTTTATTTTGTCGGGTGTGTGTGTGTGTGTGTGTACACACATGCGTGCGTATGCACTCACCCCCTAGAAAATAAAATTTTTTATTTTACTCATCTCAACAAAATCAAACATGTTTTAGAAGGAATGGGCTACACAGTAGGCTTAGCGATTAAGGCATTTGCCTCCAAAGCCAAAGCACCAAGGTTCAAATTCTTAGGACCCAGGTTCGCCAGATGCACAAGGGGCTATGTAGGTCTGGAGTTCATTGGCAGTGGTTGGAGGCCTTGTGGTGACAGTTCTCTCTCTACCTCCCTCTCTCAATATCTGTCTTTCTGCCTCTCTATCGATGAAGGAAATGAATGAAAATAAATTGTGTGGTAAAACTGTTAAGAATGACTCTGTTTGGGTGGTGAAAAGGTAGTATTTTCCCTCCTTAGTCAAAAAATCTGATTTAAGTGACATCACTTTCTGCTGGTCTTTAGGGTGTCCTTTGAGAAGTCAGCTGTCACATGATTTGCAATACTCTCCCTTTTAGATTTCTTTTATTCAAGTACTGGAGAAATGCCTGAAAGGCCAGGTTAGTTTCCTGCAAAGTCCATTGACCCAAGTTCTATTTTCCGTTTCCCACATAAAGCTAGATGCACAGTACTGCTTGCATCTAGAGTTCATTTGCAGAGCAGAGACGTCCTGGTGATCAACTGTCACGCTCTCACTTCCTCTCTATGTCTCTCTTCATTCTCTCTCTGCGTGGATAGAAATAGAAGCTTAGAAACATTTAAACTGAAATGTAGGGCATGATGGTTTGTTTTCTTCAATTCCAGCAGTTGTTAGGCAGATATAGGAGGATTACTTGGTTCAAAGTCAGCGTGGAGGCCCAGGGTGAGTTCAAGGCCGAGAGTGAGACCATAACTGGGAACAAGCAAATATGAATTCTTCCTGTTCAGTTGAGTTTTTGTTAGAATACTGATGAGGTTCTTCAAGTTTGCTGAAATCTCATGGATTTCCCTTAACAGCAAGGTTTTAAACACTTCTTCAGTGGACTTTTTGGACATACCTATTATCCGGTTAGTTTCTGGCACTTTATAGTTACATCCTGCTTCTCTGTCCTATAAACGCCCACACAAACATGCACAAGCCTTTTGGTTCACATGCACCACCGATCATATGTGGAGGTGAAAGGACAACATAGGGTGTATATCGGCTCCTTCTACTTCGAGATAGTCTCTTATTTAGCAAACTGGTTCATTTCTGTGCTTCTGTGCCTTGGCCTCCTCTTTTCTCGTAGGTGCACTGTGATTCCCAGATGTTTACTGTGGATTTTGCTTGTGATGTGGGTTCTGTGGATCACAACTCAGGTCCAGGAGCAGTTTTTGGATATACATTGAGGGAGAGTAGAGGGACAATGGCCATGCCAGGGCCTCCAGCCCCTGCCAATGAACTCTAGCCAAATGTACCACCTTATGCCCATGACTTTTCCTGGCTACTGTGGAATCCAAGATAGGTCCTTTTGGCTTGGCCAGCAAGTGCCTTCACCACTGACTTAACTCTCCACTTGTTCAGGAGCAGTCTTTATGTCTGACTTAGTGGTGACAAAGTACAAGAAGCGGAGGGGGGGAGCGTGAGCTTCCTATAGTGGGTGCATGCCGCGGACTGACTCTCGGGGAGATCAGGACCGAGGGAGAACAAGGGCGAAGGCTCAAGGAGAACTTGGGATTCGGCGAGGAAATGACAGACAGACACACTCTAAGTAGAATATGCTGCTGCAATTTACTGAAGGTTTCATGAAGGTTTTATACAGATTGAACAGAGAAACTTAGCAAGCCAACAAGTGATCTCAGAAATCATTAACCTAAACAATCTTAAGTATTGTTCTATTGTAAGCATACATGTAATGTTTATCAGGCAGGAATGTACCCATTTTCTGAGAAGCATGTCTCGCACCATTGACCACAACATTATACGAACAGAAACTAGGGTAAAAGGTGTAAGGTGAATAACAGGTTACTTATTTCTTATACCCCAAGGACTGTATAAACACCAAGGCTTACGCTTTCTTGCTAAGCATTTCATAAATGGAAGAGAATGCCATAGCGTCCTTATTTCTTCATAATTCATCCATCTATTACCGAATTTATCATATCCCCCCTCATAGGGGAGTGGATCTAGGTAGTTCCCAGCTCTGGGAGTCTACTATCAGCCCATGATCAAGTACTGAACATACCCCCCAGGAAGTTTCCTGGTGGGAAAGCCTAAGTTTTACAACTCCTTATCTGTAGAACTGTCATACTTCTAATGAACATTACCGATTAACATTTCTACTTTTGCTTTCTCAGGATCAGTATTGTTCTAAAACATCATAAGCTGTTTCTACTCTATACCATCTGAAAACTCTTCTAGAGTTAATCTTTTATTCCCAGTAGAGTTATACATATCCTCCATTGCCCTAATCATATGAGGGGCACATTCAATGCTTAGATTGTTTCTTGTATTCTGATTGCGTGCATGATTACTAATAAGTGTTGAATTAGTTGTTCTTAGACAAACAGCTAGAAGAAAGCAGGAAAGAAACAGCATTGGCGCCAGCAATTAGGTCGTAATGACTTCAAGGGCAGCAGGAACCTTTACAGTAACTGACTGCCAAGGGGTCACCGGGGGCATCCCTCCGAGGAGGGCTGGCCCTCTGTCCTCAGCTCTCTTCCAGTGCAGAAGCATTTCTGCTTGCTACACAGGCGAGGTCGCCGTAGACGTAGCAGGTGCACCAGGCCCTCCAGCCACGGCAAGGGAACTCCAGATGCATGTGCCAACATGGTTTTCTTATTTAACTGGCACGTGGAGTATTGAATCTTGACCCTCAGGCTTCATAGGCAATTGCCTTAGCTGATAAGCCATCATCCCTCCAGCCCCCATGTGCAGTTCTTGATGCCTGTTGATGTGTGATGTCATCCACAATGGAAAGGATCAGGTATCTGTTGCAGGCATTACCACCTCGCGTTGGGTCTGTTTCTGCAGAAATTCAAGTCGCCGCTTCCTACTGGGAACCTGGAGGTCTTTCTGCTCTCAGCACTTGATGGTTCCTGAAATGCAGGTTTACAGCACGCTGCTTGTTCATCACCACTTAAGCCTTAGGTGGTGCTCAAAGCTCAGCTTTCTTCTAAATTGGCAGTTCCCCATGAAATCTGGAAGCCTCTGAAACCATTTTCCGGTAGACCAGGTCCTCCCGCATGTAGTCACGGTCTGGGCAATTGTGCCTAGCTCTGGGCTAAGTCGTCATGGTGGAACTAGGACCGGGCTCCTGTCCTCACCTAGCCCTGGACTTGGTAACATTGTGTCATTCCTTGAATCACACGGCACTGTCTTACACTGCTATGTGCTGCTTATTGCTGAGGTGAATTTAAAATATCTACATACTTTATTGTCGTTTATTTAGATGTGAGAGGGAAAGAGACAAAGTGACATAGAGAAAGGGAGAAAGAGAAGGGGTTTGCCAGGGCTTCCAGCGACTGCAAATGAACTCCAGATGCATATGCCAGCATCTGCATCTGGCTGACATGGCTACTGGAGAATGACACCTAGGAAGGCCCTCAACTCCTGAGCCATCTCTCCAGCACAGACACATTTTAACATACTCTTTCTGTTTTCCTTTGTTTTGTCCTTTGCTTTTTGACGAAGGGTCTCACTCTAGCTCAGTCTGACCTAGAATTCACTATGAATCTCATGGTGGTCTCGAGCTTATGGAAATCTCCACACCTTTTCCTCCCACATGCTGGGATCGAAGGTTTGTGCCACTACAACAGACCTTTCCAAAGATTTATGTAAATATTTACTTATTTATTTGAGATAGGTCGAGAAAGTGATGGAAAGAGAAAGAGGGGATGGGGCTCTGAGAGTGAGACAGAGAGAGAGGGACTTAGAGTGATGGCACGACAGGGCCTCAACTCACTGCAAACAATCTGTGGACACATTTTCCACCTATATATGTGTTTTACATGGGTACTGGGAATTGAACCTGGGTCCTCAGGCTTCAAAGGCAAGTACCTTGGCTGCTTCACCATTTTTGCATCCCATATGCACATTTCATAAAAGGGAAATTTAATTTTTATAAAGTCTCCCTTCCTTCATGACCTCACAGTGGCTGATGCTACCTGCACAGGACATGCATTATAGGACGAAAGCATGATGGCAAACAAAGACAAGAGAGACTAAATTGGAAAATGGCAGGGGTTTGTTAAGGGGGTATTGGTTGGGGAAAGTTACTGTTTTGTGAGGATTTTGATTAGGGTACACAGATTATATTTAAAGAAGTTGTTTTGTGTATACACGCATGTGCCAGAACTTAAAACAAACTCAGATACACACACACACACAATGTCATGCACATGCACACAAGACACATTCACATGCAAAATTTGCAAATCATCGTCATCTCTTTGTTTCAATATCGTTTTAATTTTATTTATTTGTGTCAGTGTAACAGACAGAAAGAAAGAGAGACAGAGAGAGAGTGAGAATGGGCGTGCTACAGCCTCCAGCCACTGCAAACAAACTCCAGACGCATGTGCTCCATTGTGCATCTGGCTGATGTGGTTCCTGAGCAATTGAGCCTCGAACCGGAGTTCTTAGGCTTCACAGGCAAGCGCTTAACTGCTAAGCCATCTCTCAAGCCCCTTATCTCATTTTTTGAGCCAAACACAATAGACTGGCCTTTAATTCATTTTCATTTTTTAACGCGAAAGAGACATAATTGGCAGGCCAGGGCCTCCAGGCAATGGAATGGAACTCCACATGCATTTGCTGTGTTGAGTGCATGTGCGACCTTCAACATGCATCAGCTTATGTGTCTTTCTTGTGTAGTAACTGCATTGTGGAACATGGAACTTTTGGCTTTGCAGGACAGTGCCTTAACCAGTCATCCATCTCTCCACTCTTCAACGTTATGTTATTTTATATATATATTACATTTTTATGTGTAGCTGAGAGGGCTGGGATGTGTCACAGAGAGGGTGGGGAGAGAGAGAGAGAGACAGAAAAACAGAGAGAATGGATGTGCAGGGTCCCCTAGCATGTAATGTCAGATTCATGCCCCACTTTGTGCCGGCCCCTCTCTCTATCTCCCTCCCTCTGTCTCTCTCCCGGTCTCTATCACTCACTCTGATTTTATTGTATGTTTTTCTTTAATTCTTACGGCACTATGTCAGTCTAGTGCTGGCTGAACTCGAATTTACGATATAGCCCAGGGATGACGTGAACTCACAGCTGTCCTCCCACTTCTGCTTCCTGAGCACTGAATTAAACGTGTGTGTCACCATGCACTGAGTGTAAGTGAACTGAAGCCAGGCCCTAACTGTTTGCAAGGAAGCACCTTTATCACTGTGCCATCTGTCTACCCCATTCAACATATCTTTTTCTGTTTTTTTCTCGTTTTCGTGGTAGAGTCGCACACTGGGCCAGGATAACGTGGTATTAACTAGGTAGGCAAACAATTAGTGATCGTGATGCCCTCTATCGAAAAGAAGCGGTAGGATACATAACTTCCTAGGGAAAGTCAGGCAAATGAAGGACATTTCATCAGCAGAAGATGCAAGTGAGCGCTCACAAAAGCTCTTGGTCTGGTTAGTGACATCAGGAAGTAAAGAAGGATGGAGAGATAACTCATAGGTTTGCAAAAGTGTTGACATCAGCAAGTCATATTTGGATCAGCTTTGTCCCCTCCTTCATTATGTCGGGTCTGTGTGTGTGTGTGTGTGTGTGTGTGTGTGTGTGTGTGTGTACACATGCGTGCGTATGTACTCACACCCTAGAAAATGAAACTTTTTATTTTACTCATCTCAACAAAATCAAACATGTTTTAGAAGGAATGGGCTAGATAGTAGGCTTAGTGATTAAGGCATTTGCCTCCATAGCCAAAGCACCTAGGTTCAAATTCTCAGGACCCAGGTTCGCCAGATGCACAAGGGGCTACGTAGGTCTGGAGTTCATTGGCAGTGGCTGGAGGCCTTGTGGTGACAGTTCTCTCTCTACCTCCCTCTCTCAATATCTCTCTTTCTGCCTCTCTATCGATGAAGGAAATGAATGAAAATAAATTGTGTGGTAAAACTGTTAAGAATGACTCTGTTTGGGTGGTGAAAAGGTAGTATTTTCCCTCCTTAGTCAAAAAATCTGATTTATGTGACATCACTTTCTGCTGGTCTTTGGGGTGTCTTTTGAGAAGTCAGCTGTCACATGATTTGCAATACTCACCCTTTTAGATTTCTTTTATTCAAGTACTGGAGAAATGCCTGAAAGGCCACGTTAGTTTCCTGCAAAGTCTATTGACCGAAGTTCTATTTTCCGTTTCCCACATAAAGCTAGATGCACAATACTGCTTGCATCTAGAGTTCATTAGCAGAGCAGAGACGTCCTGGTGATCAACACTCACGCTCTCGCTTCCTCTCTATGTCTCCCTTCATTCTCTCTCTGCATGGATATAAATAGAAGCTTGGAAACTTTTAAACTGAAATGTAGGGCATGATGGTTTGTTTTCTTCAATTCCAGCAGTTGTTAGGCAGATATAGGAGGATTACTTGGTTCAAAGTCAGCGTGGAGGCCCAGGGTGAGTTCAAGGCCGAGAGTGAGACCATAACTGGAAACAAGCAAATATGAATTCTTCCTGTCAGTTGAGTTTTTGTTAGAATATTGATGAGTTTCTTCAAGTTTGCTGAAATCTCATGGATTTGCAGCAAGGTTTTAAACACTTCTTCAGTGGACTTTTTGGACATACCTATTATCTGGTTAGTTTCTGGCACTTTATAGTTACATCCTGCTTCTCTGTCCTATAAATGCCCACACAAACATGCACACGCCTTTTGGTTTACATGCACCACAGATCATATGTGGAGGTGAAAGGACAACATAGGGTGTATATCAGCTCCTTCTACTTCGAGATAGTCTCTTATTTAGCATGCTGGTTCATTTCTGTGGTTCTGTGCCTTGGCCTCCTCTTTTCTCATAGGTGCACTGTGATTCCCAGATGTTTACTGTGGATTTTGCTTGTGATGTGGGTTCTGTGGATCACAACTCAGGTCCAGGAGCAGTTTTTGGATATACATTGAGGGAGAGTAGAGGGACAATGGCCATGCCAGGGCCTCCAGCCCCTGCCAATGAACTCTAGCCAAATGTACCACCTTATGCCCATGACTTTTCCTGGCTACTGTGGAATCCAAGATAGGTCCTTTTGGCTTGGCCAGCAAGTGCCTTCACTACTGACTTAACTCTCCACTTGTTCAGGAGCAGTCTTTATGTCTGACTTAGTGGTGACAAAGTACAAGAAGCGGGGGGGGGGGAGCGTGAGCTTACTATAGTAGGTGCACCAGGCCCTCCAGCCACGGCAAGGGAACTCCAGATGCATGTGCCAACATGGTTTTCTTATTTAACTGGCACCTGGAGTATTGAATCTTGACCCTCAGGCTTCGTAGGCAATTGCCTTAACTGATAAGCCATCATCAATCCAGCCTCCATGTGCAGTTCTTGATGCCTGTTGATGTGTGATGTCATCCACAATGGGAATGATTAGGTATCTGTTGCAGGCATTACCACCTCACGTTGGGTCTGTTTCTGCAGAAATTCAAGTGGCCGCTTCCTACTGGGAGCCTGGAGGTCTTTCTGCTCTCAGCACTTGATGGTTCCTGAAATGCAGGTTTACAGCACGCTGCTTGTTCATCACCATTTAAGCCTTAGGTGGTGCTCCAAGCTCAGCTTTCTTCTAAATTGGCAGTTCCCCATGAAATCTGGAAGCCTCTGAAACCATTTTCCGGTAGACCAGGTCCTCCCGCATGTAGTCATGGTCTGGGCAATTGTGGCTAGCTCTGGGCTAAGTCGTCATGGTGGAACTAGGACCTGGCTCCTGTCCTCACCTAGCCCTGGACTTGGTAACATTGTGTCATTCCTTGAATCACACGGCACTGTCTTACACTGCTATGTGCTGCTTATTGCTGAGGTGAATTTAAAATATCTATATACTTTATTGTCGTTTATTTAGATGTGAGAGGGAAAGAGACAAAGTGACCTAGAGAAAGGGAGAAAGAGAAGGGGTTTGCCAGGGCTTCCAGCGACTGCAAGTGAACTCCAGATGCAGATGCCAGCATCTGCATCTGGCTGACATGGCTACTGGAGAATGACACCTAGGCAAGCCCCTCAACTCCTGAGCCATCTCTCCAGCACAGACACATTTTAACATACTCTTTCGGTTTTCCTTTGTTTTGTCCTTTGCTTTTTGACGAAGGGTCTCACTCTAGCTCAGTCTGACCAAGAATTCACAATGAATCTCTTGGTGGTCTCGAGCGTATGGAAATCTCCACACCTTTTCCTCCCACATGCTGGGATCGAAGGTTTGTGCCACTACAACAGACCTTTCCAAAGATTTATGTAAATATTTACTTATTTATTTGAGATAGGTCGAGAAAGTAATGGAAAGACAAAGAGGGGATGGGGCTCTGAGAGTGAGACAGAGAGAGAGGGACTTAGAGTGATGGCACGACAGGGCCTCAACTCACTGCAAACAATCTGTGGACACATTTCCCGCCTATATATGTGTTTTACATGGGTACTGGGAATTGAACCTGGGTCCTCAGGCTTCAAAGGCAAGTGCCTTGGCTGCTTCACCATTTTTCCATCCCATATGCACATTTCATAAAAGGGAAATTTAATTTTTATAAAGTCTCCCTTCCTTCATGGCCTCACAGTGGCTGATGCTACCGGCACAGGACCTGCATTATAGGAGGAAAGCATGATGGCAACAAAAGAGAAGAGAGACTAAATTGGAAAATGGCAGGGGTTTGTTAAGGGGGTATTGGTTGGGGAAAGTTACTGTTTTGAGCGGATTTTGATTAGGGTGCACAGATTATATTTAAAGAAGGTGTTTTGTGCACACACGCATGTGCCTGAACTTAAAACACATTCAGACACACACACACACACAATGTCATGCACATGCACACAAGACACATTCACATGCAAAATTTGCATATCATCCTCATCTCTTTGTTTCAATATCGTTTTAATTTTATTTATTTGTTTGAGTGCGACAGACAGAAAGAAAGAGAGAGAGAGAGAGAGAGAATGTGCGTGCTACAGCCTCCAGCCACTGCAAACAAACTCCAGACGCATGTGCTCCATTGTGCATCTGGCTGATGTGGTTCCTGAGCAATTGAGCCCCGAACCGGAGTGCTTAGGCTTCACAGGCAAGCGCTTAACCGCTAAGCCATCTCTGAAGCCCCTTTTCTCATTTTTTGAGCCAAACACAATAGACTGGCCTTTAATTTATTTTTATTTTTTAACCCGAAAGAGACATAATTGACAGGCCAGGGCCTCCAGGCAATGGAATGGAACTCCCCACGCATTTGTTGTGTTCAGTGCATGTGCGACCTGCAACATGCATCAGCTCATGTGTCTTTCTTGTGTAGTAACTGCATTGTGGAACATGGAACTTTTGGCTTCGCAGGACAGTGCCTTAACCAGTCATCCATCTCTCCACTCTTCAACGTTATGTTATTTTATATATATATTACATTTTTATGTGTAGCTGAGAGGGCTGGGATGTGTCACAGAGAGGGTGGGGAGAGAGAGAGAGAGACAGAAAAACAGAGAGAATGGATGTGCAGGGTCCCCTAGCATGTAATGTCAGATTCATGCCCCACTTTGTGCCGGCCCCTCTCTCTATCTCCCTCCCTCTGTCTCTCTCCTGGTCTCTATCACTCACACTGATTTTATTGTATGTTTTTCTTTAATTCTTACGGCACTATCTCAGTCTAGTGCAGGCTGAACTCGAATTTACTATATAGCCCAGGGATGACTTGAACTCACAGCTGTCCTCCCACTTCTGCTTCCTGAGCACTGGAATTAAACGTGTGTGCCACCTTGCCCTGATTGTAAGTGAACTGAAGCCAGGCCCTAACTGTTTGCAAGGAAGCACCTTTATCACTGTGCCATCTGTCTACCCCATTCAACATATCTTTTTGTGTTTTGTTGTCGTTTTATTGGTAGAGTCGCACACTATGCCAGGAAAACGTGGTATTAATTAGGTAGGCACACAATTAGTGATCGTGATGCCCTCTATCGAAAAGAAGCGGTAGGATACATACCTTCCTAGGGAAAGTCAGGCAAATGAAGGACATTTCATCAGCAGAAGATGCAAGTGAGAGCTCACAAAAGCTCTTGGTCTGGTTAGTGACATCAGGAAGTAAAGAAGGATGGAGAGATAACCCATAGGTTTGCAAAAGTGTTGACATCAGCAAGTCATATTTGGATCAGCTTTGTCCCCTCCTTTATTATGTCGGGTCTGTGTGTGTGTGTGTGTGTGTGTGTACACATGCGTGCGTATGCACTCACCCCCTAGAAAATGGAACTTTTTATTTTACTCATCTCAACAAAATCAAACATGTTTTAGACGGAATGGGCTACATAGTAGGCTTAGTGATTAAGGCATTTGCCTCCATAGCCAAAGCACCAAGGTTCAAATTCTCAGGACCCAGGTTTGCCAGATGCACAAGGGGCTACGTAGGTCTGGAGTTCATTGGCAGTGGCTGGAGGCCTTGTGGTGACAGTTCTCTCTCTACCTCCCTCTCTCAATATCTCTCTTTCTGCCTCTCTATCGATGAAGGAAATGAATGAAAATAAATTGTGTGGTAAAACTGTTAAGAATGACTCTGTTTGGGTGGTGAAAAGGTAGTATTTTCCCTCCTTAGTCAAAAAATCTGATTTATGTGACATCACTTTCTGCTGTTCTTCAGGGTGTCTTTTGAGAAGTCAGCTGTCACATGATTTGCAATACTCACCCTTTTGGATTTCTTTTATTCAAGTACTGGAGAAATGCCTGAAAGGCCACGTTAGTTTCCTGCAAAGTCTATTGACCCAAGTTCTATTTTCCGTTTCCCACATAAAGCTAGATGCACAATACTGCTTGCATCTAGAGTTCATTTGCAGAGCAGAGACGTCCTGGTGATCAACACTCACGCTCTCGCTTCCTCTCTATGTCTCTCTTCATTCTCTCTCTGCATGGATATAAATAGAAGCTTGGAAACATTTAAACTGAAATGTAGGGCATGATGGTTTGTTTTCTTCAATTCCAGCAGTTGTTAGGCAGATATAGGAGGATTACTTGGTTCAAAGTCAGCGTGGAGGCCCAGGGTGAGTTCAAGGCCGAGAGTGAGACCATAACTGGAAACAAGCAAATATGACTTCTTCCTGTCAGTTGAGTTTTTGTTAGAATATTGATGAGTTTCTTCAAGTTTGCTGAAATCTCATGGATTTCCAGCAAGGTTTTAAACACTTCTTCAGTGGACTTTTTGGACATACCTATTATCTGGTTAGTTTCTGGCACTTTATAGTTACATCCTGCTTCTCTGTCCTATAAACGCCCACACAAACATGCACACGCCTTTTGGTTCACATGCACCACAGATCATATGTGGAGGTGAAAGGACAACATAGGGTGTATATCGGCTCCTTCTACTTCGAGATAGTCTCTTATTTAGCATGCTGGTTCATTTCTGTGGTTCTGTGCCTTGGCGTCCTCTTTTCTCGTAGGTGCACTGTGATTCCCAGATGTTTACTGTGGATTTTGCTTGTGATGTGGGTTCTGTGGATCACAACTCAGGTCCAGGAGCAGTTTTTGGATATACATTGAGGGAGAGTAGAGGGACAATGGGCATGCCAGGGCCTCCAGCCCCTGCCAATGAACTCTAGCCAAACGTACCACCTTATGCCCATGACTTTTCCTGGCTACTGTGGAATCCAAGATAGGTCCTTTTGGCTTGGCCAGCAAGTGCCTTCACCACTGACTTAACTCTCCACTTGTTCAGGAGCAGTCTTTATGTCTGACTTAGTGGTGACAAAGTACAAGAAGCGGAGGGGGGGAGCGTGAGCTTACTATAGTTGGTGCACCAGGCCCTCCAGCCACGGCAAGGGAACTCCAGATGCATGTGCCAACATGATTTTCTTCTTTAATTGGCACCAGGAGTATTGAATCTTGACCCTCAGGCTTCATAGGCAATTGCCTTAACTGATAAGCCAACATCCCTCCAGCCCCCATGTGCAGTTCTTGATGCCTGTTGATGTGTGATGTCATCCACAATGGGAAGGATCAGGTATCTGTTGCAGGCATTACCACCTCGCGTTGGGTCTGTTTCTGCAGAAATTCAAGTGGCCGCTTCCTACTGGGAGCCTGGAGGTCTTTCTGCTCTCAGCACTTGATGGTTCCTGAAATGCAGGTTTAGAGCACGCTGCTTGTTCATCACCATTTAAGCCTTAGGTGGTGCTCCAAGCTCAGCTTTCTTCTAAATTGGCAGTTCCCCATGAAATCTGGAAGCCTCTGAAACCATTTTCCGGTAGACCAGGTCCTCCTGCATGTAGTCATGGTCGGGGCACTTGTGCCTAGCTCTGGGCTAAGTCATCATGGTGGAACTAGGACCGGGCTCCTGTCCTCACCTAGCCCTGGACTTGGTAAAATTGTGTCATTCCTTGAATCACACGGCACTGTCTTACACTGCTATGTGCTGCTTATTGCTGAGGTGAATTTAAAATATCTATATACTTCTATTGTCGTTTATTTAGATGTGAGAGGGAAAGAGACAAAGTGACATAGAGAAAGGGAGAAAGACAAGGGGTTCGCCAGGGCTTCCAGCGACTGCAAATGAACTCCAGATGCAAATGCCCGCATCTGCATCTGGCTGACATGGCTACTGGAGAATGACACCTAGGCAAGCCCCTCAACTCCTGAGCCATCTCTCCAGCACAGACACATTTTACCATACTCTTTCTGTTTTCCTTTGTTTTGTCCTTTGCTTTTTGACGAAGGGTCTCACTCTAGCTCAGTCTGACCTAGAATTCACTATGAATCTCATGGTGGTCTCGAGCTTATGGAAATCTCCACACCTTTTCCTCCCACATGCTGGGATCGAAGGTTTGTGCCACTACAACAGACCTTTCCAAAGATTTATGTAAATATTTACTTATTTATTTGAGATAGGTCGAGAAAGTAATGGAAAGAGAAAGAGGGGATGGGGCTCTGAGAGTGAGACAGAGAGAGAGGGACTTAGAGTGATGGCACGACAGGGCCTCAACTCACTGCAAACAATCTGTGGACACATTTCCCGCCTATATATGTGTTTTACATGGGGACTGGGAATTGAACCTGGGTCCTCAGGCTTCAAAGGCAAGTGCCTTGGCTGCTTCACCATTTTTCCATCCCATATGCACATTTCATAAAAGGGAAATTTAATTTTTATAAAGTCTCCCTTCCTTCATGGCCTCACAGTGGCTGATGCTACCGGCACAGGACCTGCATTATAGGAGGAAAGCATGATGGCAACAAAAGAGAAGAGAGACTAAATTGGAAAATGGCAGGGGTTTGTTAAGGGGGTATTGGTTGGGGAAAGTTACTGTTTTGAGCGGATTTTGATTCCCTAATCAGATTATATTTAAAGAAGGTGTTTTGTGCACACACGCATGTGCCTGAAATTAAAACACATTCAGACACACACACACACACAATGTCATGCACATGCACACAAGACACATTCACATGCAAAATTTGCATATCATCCTCATCTCTTTGTTTCAATATCGTTTTAATTTTATTTATTTGTTTGAGTGCGACAGACAGAAAGAAAGAGAGAGAGAGAGAGAGAGAATGGGCGTGCTACAGCCTCCAGCCACTGCAAACAAACTCCAGACGCATGTGCTCCATTGTGCATCTGGCTGATGTGGTTCCTGAGCAATTGAGCCTCGAACCGGAGTGCTTAGGCTTCACAGGCAAGCGCTTAACCTCTAAGCCATCTCTGAAGCCCCTTTTCTCATTTTTTGAGCCAAACACAATAGACTGGCCTTTAATTTATTTTTATTTTTTAACGCGAAAGAGACATAATTGGCAGGCCAGGGGCCTCCAGGCAATGGAATGGAACTCCCCACGCATTTGTTGTGTTCAGTGCATGTGCGACCTGCAACATGCATCAGCTCATGTGTCTTTCTTGTGTAGTACCTGCATTGTGGAACATGGAACATTTGGCTTCGCAGGACAGTGCCTTAACCAGTCATCCATCTCTCCACTCTTCAACGTTATGTTATTTTATATATATATTACATTTTTATGTGTAGCTGAGAGGGCTGGGATGTGTCACAGAGAGGGTGGGGAGAGAGAGAGAGAGACAGAAAAACAGAGAGAATGGATGTGCATGGTCCCCTAGCATGTAATGTCAGATTCATGCCCCACTTTGTGCTGGCCCCTCTCTCTATCTCCCTCCCTCTGTCTCTCTCCCGGTCTCTATCACTCACTCTGATTTTATTGTATGTTTTTCTTTAATTCTTACGGCACTATCTCAGTCTAGTGCAGGCTGAACTCGAATTTACTATATAGCCCAGGGATGACTTGAACTCACAGCTGTCCTCCCACTTCTGCTTCCTGAGCACTGGAATTAAACGTGTGTGCCACCATGCCCTGATTGTAAGTGAACTGAAGCCAGGCCCTAACTTTTTGCAAGGAAGCACCTTTATCACTGTGCCATCTGTCTACCCCATTCAACATATCTTTTTGTGTTTTATTGTCGTTTTAGTGGTAGAGTCGCACACTCTGCCAGGATAACGTGGTATTAACTAGGTAGGCAAACAATTAGTGATCGTGATGCGCTCTATCGAAAAGAAGCGGTAGGATACATACCTTCCTAGGGAAAGTCAGGCAAATGAAGGACATTTCATCAGCAGAAGATGCAAGTGAGAGCTCACAAAAGCTCTTGGTCTGGTTAGTGACATCAGGAAGTAAAGAAGGATGGAGAGATAACCCATAGGTTTGCAAAAGTGTTGACATCAGCAAGTCATATTTGGATCAGCTTTGTCCCCTCCTTTATTATGTCGGGTCTGTGTGTGTGTGTGTGTGTGTGTGTGTGTGTGTGTGTGTGTACACATGCGTGCATATGCACTCACTCCCTAGAAAATGGAACTTTTTATTTTACTCATCTCAACAAAATCAAACATGTTTTAGACGGAATGGGCTACATAGTAGGCTTAGTGATTAAGGCATTTGCCTCCATAGCCAAAGCACCAAGGTTCAAATTCTCAGAACCCAGGTTTGCCAGATGCACAAGGGGCTACGTAGGTCTGGAGTTCATTGGCAGTGGCTGGAGGCCTTGTGGTGACAGTTCTCTCTCTACCTCCCTCTCTCAATATCTCTCTTTCTGCCTCTCTATCGATGAAGGAAATGAATGAAAATAAATTGTGTGGTAAAACTGTTAAGAATGACTCTGTTTGGGTGGTGAAAAGGTAGTATTTTCCCTCCTTAGTCAAAAAATCTGATTTAAGTGACATCACTTCCTGCTGGTCTTTAGGGTGTCTTTTGAGAAGTCAGCTGTCACATGATTTGCAATACTCACCCTTTTGGATTTCTTTTATTCAAGTACTGGAGAAATGCCTGAAAGGCCACGTTAGTTTCCTGCAAAGTCTATTGACCCAAGTTCTATTTTCCGTTTCCCACATAAAGCTAGATGCACAATACTGCTTGCATCTAGAGTTCATTTGCAGAGCAGAGACGTCCTGGTGATCAACACTCACGCTCTCGCTTCCTCTCTATGTCTCTCTTCATTCTCTCTCTGCATGGATATAAATAGAAGCTTGGAAACATTTAAACTGAAATGTAGGGCATGATGGTTTGTTTTCTTCAATTCCAGCAGTTGTTAGGCAGATATAGGAGGATTACTTGGTTCAAAGTCAGCGTGGAGGCCCAGGGTGAGTTCAAGGCAAGAGAGTGAGACCATAACTGGAAACAAGCAAATATGACTTCTTCCTGTCAGTTGAGTTTTTGTTAGAATATTGATGAGTTTCTTCAAGTTTGCTGAAATCTCATGGATTTCCAGCAAGGTTTTAAACACTTCTTCAGTGGACTTTTTGGACATACCTATTATCTGGTTAGTTTCTGGCACTTTATAGTTACATCCTGCTTCTCTGTCCTATAAACGCCCACACAAACATGCACACGCCTTTTGGTTCACATGCACCACAGATCATATGTGGAGGTGAAAGGACAACATAGGGTGTATATCGGCTCCTTCTACTTCGAGATAGTCTCTTATTTAGCATGCTGGTTCATTTCTGTGGTTCTGTGCCTTGGCCTCCTCTTTTCTCGTAGGTGCACTGTGATTCCCAGATGTTTACTGTGGATTTTGCTTGTGATGTGGGTTCTGTGGATCACAACTCAGGTCCAGGAGCAGTTTTTGGATATACATTGAGGGAGAGTAGAGGGACAATGGGCATGCCAGGGCCTCCAGGCCCATGCCAATGAACTCTAGCCAAATGTACCACCTTATGCCCATGACTTTTCCTGGCTACTGTGGAATCCAAGATAGGTCCTTTTGGCTTGGCCAGCAAGTGCCTTCACCACTGACTTAACTCTCCACTTGTTCAGGAGCAGTCTTTATGTCTGACTTAGTGGTGACAAAGTACAAGAAGCGGAGGGGGGGAGCGTGAGCTTACTATAGTGGGTGCACCAGGCCCTCCAGCCACGGCAAGGGAAGTCCAGATGCATGTGCCAACATGGTTTTCTTCTTTAACTGGCACCAGGAGTATTGAATCTTGACCCTCAGGCATCATAGGCAATTGCCTTAACTGATAAGCCATCATCCCTCCAGCCCCCATGTGCAGTTCTTGATGCCTGTTGATGTGTGATGTCATCCACAATGGGAAGGATCAGGTATCTGTTGCAGGCATTACCACCTCGCGTTGGGTCTGTTTCTGCAGAAATTCAAGTGGCCGCTTCCTACTGGGAGCCTGGAGGTCTTTCTGATCTCAGCACTTGATGGTTCCTGAAATGCAGGTTTAGAGCACGCTGCTTGTTCATCACCATTTAAGCCTTAGGTGGTGCTCCAAGCTCAGCTTTCTTCTAAATTGGCAGTTCCCCATGAAATCTGGAAGCCTCTGAAACCATTTTCCGGTAGACCAGGTCCTCCCGCATGTAGTCACGGTCGGGGCACTTGTGCCTTGCTCTGGGCTAAGTCGTCATGGTGGAACTAGGACCGGGCTCCTGTCCTCACCTAGCCCTGGACTTGGTAACATTGTGTCATTCCTTGAATCACACGGCACTGTCTTACACTGCTATGTGCTGCTTATCGCTGAGGTGAATTTAAAATATCTATATACTTTATTGTCGTTTATTTAGATGTGAGAGGGAAAGAGACAAAGTGACATAGAGAAAGGGAGAAAGAGAAGGGGTTTGCCAGGGCTTCCAGCGACTGCCAAGTGAACTCCAGATGCAGATGCCAGCATCTGCATCTGGCTGACATGGCTACTGGAGAATGACACCTAGGCAAGCCCCTCAACTCCTGAGCCATCTCTCCAGCACAGACACATTTTAACATACTCTTTCGGTTTTCCTTTGTTTTGTCCTTTGCTTTTTGACGAAGGGTCTCACTCTAGCTCAGTCTGACCAAGAATTCACAATGAATCTCTTGGTGGTCTCGAGCGTATGGAAATCTCCACAACTTTTCCTCCCACATGCTGGGATCGAAGGTTTGTGCCACTACAACAGACCTTTCCAAAGATTTATGTAAATATTTACTTATTTATTTGAGATAGGTCGAGAAAGTAATGGAAAGACAAAGAGGGGATGGTGCTCTGAGAGTGAGACAGAGAGAGAGGGACTTAGAGTGATGGCACGACAGGGCCTCAACTCACTGCAAACAATCTGTGGACACATTTCCCGCCTATATATGTGTTTTACATGGGTACTGGGAATTGAACCTGGGTCCTCAGGCTTCAAAGGCAAGTGCCTTGGCTGCTTCACCATTTTTCCATCCCATATGCACATTTCATAAAAGGGAAATTTAATTTTTATAAAGTCTCCCTTTCCTTCATGGCCTCACAGTGGCTGATGCTACCGGCACAGGACCTGCATTATAGGAGGAAAGCATGATGGCAACAAAAGAGAAGAGAGACTAAATTGGAAAATGGCAGGGGTTTGTTAAGGGGGTATTGGTTGGGGAAAGTTACTGTTTTGAGCAGGATTTTGATTCCGGGTGCACAGATTATATTTAAAGAAGGTGTTTTGTGCACACACGCATGTGCCTGAACTTAAAACACATTCAGACACACACACACACACAATGTCATGCACATGCACACAAGACACATTCACATGCAAAATTTGCATATCATCCTCATCTCTTTGTTTCAATATCGTTTTAACTTTATTTATTTGTTTGAGTGCGACAGACAGAAAGAAAGAGAGAGAGAGAGAGAGAGAATGGGCGTGCTACAGCCTCCAGCCACTGCAAACAAACTCCAGACGCATGTGCTCCATTGTGCATCTGGCTGATGTGGTTCCTGAGCAATTGAGCCCCGAACCGGAGTGCTTAGGCTTCACAGGCAAGCGCTTAACCGCTAAGCCATCTCTGAAGCCCCTTTTCTCATTTTTTGAGCCAAACACAATAGACTGGCCTTTAATTTATTTTTATTTTTTAACCCGAAAGAGACATAATTGACAGGCCAGGGCCTCCAGGCAATGGAATGGAACTCCCCACGCATTTGTTGTGTTGAGTGCATGTGCGACCTGCAACATGCATCAGCTCATGTGTCTTTCTTGTGTAGTAACTGCATTGTGGAACATGGAACATTTGGCTTCGCAGGACAGTGCCTTAACCAGTCATCCATCTCTCCACTCTTCAACGTTATGTTATTTTATATATATATTACATTTTTATGTGTAGCTGAGAGGGCTGGGATGTGTCACAGAGAGGGTGGGGAGAGAGAGAGAGAGAGACAGAAAAACAGAGAGAATGGATGTGCATGGTCCCCTAGCATGTAATGTCAGATTCATGCCCCACTTTGTGCCGGCCCCTCTCTCTATCTCACTCCCTCTGTCTCTCTCCCGGTCTCTATCACTCACACTGATTTTATTGTATGTTTTTCTTTAATTCTTACGGCACTATCTCAGTCTAGTGCAGGCTGAACTCGAATTTACTATATAGCCCAGGGATGACTTGAACTCACAGCTGTCCTCCCACTTCTGCTTCCTGAGCACTGGAATTAAACGTGTGTGCCACCATGCCCTGATTGTAAGTGAACGGAAGGCAGGCCCTAACTGTTTGCAAGGAAGCACCTTTATCACTGTACCATCTGTCTACCCCATTCAACATATCTTTTTGTGTTTTGTTCTCGTTTTAGTGGTAGAGTCGCACACTGGGCCAGGATAACGTGGTATTAACTAGGTAGGCAAACAATTAGTGTTCGTGATGCCCTCTATCGAAAAGAAGCGGTAGGATACATACCTTCCTAGGGAAAGTCAGGCAAATGAAGGACATTTCATCAGCAGAAGATGCAAGTGAGAGCTCACAAAAGCTCTTGGTCTGGTTAGTGACATCAGGAAGTAAAGAAGGATGGAGAGATAACCCATAGGTTTTCAAAAGTGTTGACATCAGCAAGTCATATTTGGATCAGCTTTCTCCCCTCCTTTATTTTGTCGGGTCTGTGTGTATGTGTGTGTGTGTGTGTGTGTGTGTGTGTGTGTACACTTGCCTGCGTATGCACTCACCCCCTAGAAAATGGAACTTTTTATTTTACTCATCTCAACAAAATCAAACATGTTTTAGAAGGAATGGGCTAGATAGTAGGCTTAGTGATTAAGGCATTTGCCTCCATAGCCAAAGCACCAAGGTTCAAATTCTCAGGACCCAGGTTCGCCAGATGCACAAGGGGCTACGTAGGTCTGGAGTTCATTGGCAGTGGCTGGAGGCCTTGTGGTGACAGTTCTCTCTCTACCTCCCTCTCTCAATATCTCTCTTTCTGCCTCTCTATCGATGAAGGAAATGAATGAAAATAAATTGTGTGGTAAAACTGTTAAGAATGACTCTGTTTGGGTGGTGAAAAGGTAGTATTTTCCCTCCTTAGTCAAAAAATCTGATTTATGTGACATCACTTTCTGCTGGTCTTTAGGGTGTCTTTTGAGAAGTCAGCTGTCACATGATTTGCAATACTCACCCTTTTGGATTTCTTTTATTCAAGTACTGGAGAAATGCCTGAAAGGCCACGTTAGTTTCCTGCAAAGTCTATTGACCCAAGTTCTATTTTCCGTTTCCCACATAAAGCTAGATGCACAATACTGCTTGCATCTAGAGTTCATTTGCAGAGCAGAGACGTCCTGGTGATCAACACTCACGCTCTCGCTTCCTCTCTATGTCTCTCTTCATTCTCTCTCTGCATGGATATAAATAGAAGCTTGGAAACATTTAAACTGAAATGTAGGGCATGATGGTTTGTTTTCTTCAATTCCAGCAGTTGTTAGGCAGATATAGGAGGATTACTTGGTTCAAAGTCAGCGTGGAGGCCCAGGGTGAGTTCAAGGCCGAGAGTGAGACCATAACTGGAAACAAGCAAATATGAATTCTTCCTGTCAGTTGAGTTTTTGTTAGAATATTGATGAGTTTCTTCAAGTTTGCTGAAATCTCATGGATTTCCAGCAAGGTTTTAAACACTTCTTCAGTGGACTTTTTGGACATACCTATTATCTGGTTAGTTTCTGGCACTTTATAGTTACATCCTGCTTCTCTGTCCTATAAATGCCCACACAAACATGCACACGCCTTTTGGTTTACATGCACCACAGATCATATGTGGAGGTGAAAGGACAACATAGGGTGTATATCGGCTCCTTCTACTTCGAGATAGTCTCTTATTTAGCATGCTGGTTCATTTCTGTGGTTCTGTGGCTTGGCCTCCTCTTTTCTCGTAGGTGCACTGTGATTCCCAGATGTTTACTGTGGATTTTGCTTGTGATGTGGGTTCTGTGGATCACAACTCAGGTCCAGGAGCAGTTTTTGGATATACATTGAGGGAGAGTAGAGGGACAATGGGCATGCCAGGGCCTCCAGCCCCTGCCAATGAACTCTAGCCAAATGTACCACCTTATGCCCATGACTTTTCCTGGCTACTGTGGAATCCAAGATAGGTCCTTTTGGCTTGGCCAGCAAGTGCCTTCACCACTGACTTAACTCTGCACTTGTTCAGGAGCAGTCTTTATGTCTGACTTAGTGGTGACAAAGTACAAGAAGCGGAGGGGGGGAGCGTGAGCTTACTATAGTGGGTGCACCAGGCCCTCCAGCCACGGCAAGGGAAGTCCAGATGCATGTGCCAACATGGTTTTCTTATTTAACTGGCACCTGGAGTATTGAATCTTGACCCTCAGGCGTCATAGGCAATTGCCTTAACTGATAAACCATCATCCCTCCAGCCTCCATGTGCAGTTCTTGATGCCTGTTGATGTGTGATGTCATCCACAATGGGAAGGATCAGGTATCTGTTGCAGGCATTACCACCTTGCGTTGGGTCTGTTTCTGCAGAAATTCAAGGGCCGCTTCCTACTGGGAGCCTGGAGGTCTTTCTGCTCTCAGCACTTGATGGTTTCTGAAATGCAGGTTTACAGCACGCTGCTTGTTCATCACCATTTAAGCCTTAGGTGGTGCTCCAAGCTCAGCTTTCTTCTAAATTGGCAGTTCCCCATGAAATCTGGAAGCCTCTGAAACCATTTTCCGGTAGACCAGGTCCTCCCGCCTGTAGTCATGGTCTGGGCAATTGTGCCTAGCTCTGGGCTAAGTCGTCATGGTGGAACTAGGACCGGGCTCCTGTCCTCACCTAGCCCTGGACTTGGTAACATTGTGTCATTCCTTGAATCACACGGCACTGTCTTCTTCTTCTTCTTCTTCTTCTTCTTCTTATTATTATTATTATTATGTGCTGCTTATTGCTGAGGTGAATTTAAAATATCTATATACTTTATTGTCGTTTATTTAGATGTGAGAGGGAAAGAGACAAAGTGACATAGAGAAAGGGAGAAAGAGAAGGGGTTTGCCAGGGCTTCCAGCGACTGCAAGTGAACTCCAGATGCATATGCCAGCATCTGCATCTGGCTGACATGGCTACTGGAGAATGACACCTAGGCAAGCCCCTCAACTCCTGAGCCATCTCTCCAGCACAGACATATTTTAACATACTCTTTCTGTTTTCCTTTGTTTTGTCCTTTGCTTTTTGACGAAGGGTCTCACTCTAGCTCAGTCTGACCAAGAATTCACAATGAATCTCTTGGTGGTCTCGAGCGTATGGAAATCTCCACACCTTTTCCTCCCACATGCTGGGATCGAAGGTTTGTGCCACTACAACAGACCTTTCCAAAGATTTATGTAAATATTTACTTATTTATTTGAGATAGGTCGAGAAAGTAATGGAAAGATAAAGAGGGGATGGGGCTCTGAGAGTGAGACAGAGAGAGAGGGACTTAGAGTGATGGCACGACAGGGCCTCAACTCACTGCAAACAATCTGTGGACATATTTTCCGCCTATATATGTGTTTTACATGGGTACTGGGAATTGAACCTGGGTCCTCAGGCTTCAAAGGCAAGTGCCTTGGCTGCTTCACCATTTTTCCATCCCATATGCACATTTCATAAAAGGGAAATTTAATTTTTATAAAGTCTCCCTTCCTTCACGACCTCAAAGTGGCTGATGCTACCTGCACAGGACCTGCATTATAGGAGGAAAGCATGATGGCAACCAAAGAGAAGGGAGACTAAATTGGAAAATGGCAGGGGTTTGTTAAGGGGGTATTGGTTGGGGAAAGTTACTGTTTTGTGAGGATTTTGATTAGGGTACACAGATTATATTTAAAGAAGTTGTTTTGTGTATACACGCATGTGCCAGAACTTAAAACAAACTCAGATACACACACACACACAATGTCATGCACATGCACACAAGACACATTCACATGCAAAATTTGCAAATCATCGTCATCGCTTTGTTTCAATATCGTTTTAATTTTATTTATTTGTTTCAGTATAACAGACAGAAAGAAAGAGAGACAGAGAGAGAGTGAGAATGGGCGTGCTACAGCCTCCAGCCACTGCAAACAAACTCCAGACGCATGTGCTCCATTGTGCATCTGGCTGATGTGGTTCCTGAGCAATTGAGCCTCGAACCGGAGTTCTTAGGCTTCACAGGCAAGCGCTTAACCGCTAAGCCATCTCTCAAGCCCCTTATCTCATTTTTTGAGCCAAACACAATAGACTGGCCTTTAATTCATTTTCATTTTTTAACGCGAAAGAGACATAATTGGCAGGCCAGGGCCTCCAGGCAATGGAATGGAACTCCACATGCATTTGCTGTGTTGAGTGCATGTGCGACCTTCAACATGCATCAGCTCATGTGTCTTCCTTGTGTAGTAACTGCATTGTGGAACATGGATCTTTTGGCTTCACAGGACAGTGCCTTAACCAGTCATCCATCTCTCCACTCTTCAACATTATGTTATTTTATATATATATTACATTTTTGTGTGTAGCTGAGAGGGCTGGGATGTGTCACAGAGAGGGTGGGGAGAGAGAGAGAGACAGAAAAACAGAGAGAATGGATGTGCCAGGGTCCCCTAGCATGTAATGTCAGATTCATGCCCCACTTTGTGCCGGCCCCTCTCTCTATCTCCCTCCCTCTGTCTCTCTCCCGGTCTCTATCACTCACTCTGATTTTATTGTATGTTTTTCTTTAATTCTTACGGCACTATCTCAGTCTAGTGCAGGCTGAACTCGAATTTACTATATAGCCCAGGGATGACTTGAACTCACAGCTGTCCTCCCACTTCTGCTTCCTGAGCACTGGAATTAAACGTGTGTGCCACCTTGCCCTGATTGTAAGTGAACTGAAGCCAGGCCCTAACTGTTTGCAAGGAAGCACCTTTATCACTGTGCCATCTGTCTACCCCATTCAACATATCTTTTTGTGTTTTGTTGTCGTTTTATTGGTAGAGTCGCACACTATGCCAGGAAAACGTGGTATTAATTAGGTAGGCACACAATTAGTGATCGTGATGCCCTCTATCGAAAAGAAGCGGTAGGATACATACCTTCCTAGGGAAAGTCAGGCAAATGAAGGACATTTCATCAGCAGAAGATGCAAGTGAGAGCTCACAAAAGCTCTTGGTCTGGTTAGTGACATCAGGAAGTAAAGAAGGATGGAGAGATAACCCATAGGTTTGCAAAAGTGTTGACATCAGCAAGTCATATTTGGATCAGCTTTGTCCCCTCCTTTATTATGTCGGGTCTGTGTGTGTGTGTGTGTGTGTGTGTACACATGCGTGCGTATGCACTCACCCCCTAGAAAATGGAACTTTTTATTTTACTCATCTCAACAAAATCAAACATGTTTTAGACGGAATGGGCTACATAGTAGGCTTAGTGATTAAGGCATTTGCCTCCATAGCCAAAGCACCAAGGTTCAAATTCTCAGGACCCAGGTTTGCCAGATGCACAAGGGGCTACGTAGGTCTGGAGTTCATTGGCAGTGGCTGGAGGCCTTGTGGTGACAGTTCTCTCTCTACCTCCCTCTCTCAATATCTCTCTTTCTGCCTCTCTATCGATGAAGGAAATGAATGAAAATAAATTGTGTGGTAAAACTGTTAAGAATGACTCTGTTTGGGTGGTGAAAAGGTAGTATTTTCCCTCCTTAGTCAAAAAATCTGATTTATGTGACATCACTTTCTGCTGTTCTTCAGGGTGTCTTTTGAGAAGTCAGCTGTCACATGATTTGCAATACTCACCCTTTTGGATTTCTTTTATTCAAGTACTGGAGAAATGCCTGAAAGGCCACGTTAGTTTCCTGCAAAGTCTATTGACCCAAGTTCTATTTTCCGTTTCCCACATAAAGCTAGATGCACAATACTGCTTGCATCTAGAGTTCATTTGCAGAGCAGAGACGTCCTGGTGATCAACACTCACGCTCTCGCTTCCTCTCTATGTCTCTCTTCATTCTCTCTCTGCATGGATATAAATAGAAGCTTGGAAACATTTAAACTGAAATGTAGGGCATGATGGTTTGTTTTCTTCAATTCCAGCAGTTGTTAGGCAGATATAGGAGGATTACTTGGTTCAAAGTCAGCGTGGAGGCCCAGGGTGAGTTCAAGGCCGAGAGTGAGACCATAACTGGAAACAAGCAAATATGACTTCTTCCTGTCAGTTGAGTTTTTGTTAGAATATTGATGAGTTTCTTCAAGTTTGCTGAAATCTCATGGATTTCCAGCAAGGTTTTAAACACTTCTTCAGTGGACTTTTTGGACATACCTATTATCTGGTTAGTTTCTGGCACTTTATAGTTACATCCTGCTTCTCTGTCCTATAAATGCCCACACAAACATGCACACGCCTTTTGGTTCACATGCACCACAGATCATATGTGGAGGTGAAAGGACAACATAGGGTGTATATCGGCTCCTTCTACTTCGAGATAGTCTCTTATTTAGCATGCTGGTTCATTTCTGTGGTTCTGTGCCTTGGCGTCCTCTTTTCTCGTAGGTGCACTGTGATTCCCAGATGTTTACTGTGGATTTTGCTTGTGATGTGGGTTCTGTGGATCACAACTCAGGTCCAGGAGCAGTTTTTGGATATACATTGAGGGAGAGTAGAGGGACAATGGGCATGCCAGGGCCTCCAGCCCCTGCCAATGAACTCTAGCCAAACGTACCACCTTATGCCCATGACTTTTCCTGGCTACTGTGGAATCCAAGATAGGTCCTTTTGGCTTGGCCAGCAAGTGCCTTCACCACTGACTTAACTCTGCACTTGTTCAGGAGCAGTCTTTATGTCTGACTTAGTGGTGACAAAGTACAAGAAGCGGAGGGGGGGAGCGTGAGCTTACTATAGTGGGTGCACCAGGCCCTCCAGCCACGGCAAGGGAACTCCAGATGCATGTGCCAACATGATTTTCTTCTTTAATTGGCACCAGGAGTATTGAATCTTGACCCTCAGGCTTCATAGGCAATTGCCTTAACTGATAAGCCAACATCCCTCCAGCCCCCATGTGCAGTTCTTGATGCCTGTTGATGTGTGATGTCATCCACAATGGGAAGGATCAGGTATCTGTTGCAGGCATTACCACCTCGCGTTGGGTCTGTTTCTGCAGAAATTCAAGTGGCCGCTTCCTACTGGGAGCCTGGAGGTCTTTCTGCTCTCAGCACTTGATGGTTCCTGAAATGCAGGTTTAGAGCACGCTGCTTGTTCATCACCATTTAAGCCTTAGGTGGTGCTCCAAGCTCAGCTTTCTTCTAAATTGGCAGTTCCCCATGAAATCTGGAAGCCTCTGAAACCATTTTCCGGTAGACCAGGTCCTCCCGCATGTAGTCATGGTCGGGGCACTTGTGCCTAGCTCTGGGCTAAGTCATCATGGTGGAACTAGGACCGGGCTCCTGTCCTCACCTAGCCCTGGACTTGGTAAAATTGTGTCATTCCTTGAATCACACGGCACTGTCTTACACTGCTATGTGCTGCTTATTGCTGAGGTGAATTTAAAATATCTATATACTTCTATTGTCGTTTATTTAGATGTGAGAGGGAAAGAGACAAAGTGACATAGAGAAAGGGAGAAAGACAAGGGGTTCGCCAGGGCTTCCAGCGACTGCAAATGAACTCCAGATGCAAATGCCCGCATCTGCATCTGGCTGACATGGCTACTGGAGAATGACACCTAGGCAAGCCCCTCAACTCCTGAGCCATCTCTCCAGCACAGACACATTTTACCATACTCTTTCTGTTTTCCTTTGTTTTGTCCTTTGCTTTTTGACGAAGGGTCTCACTCTAGCTCAGTCTGACCTAGAATTCACTATGAATCTCATGGTGGTCTCGAGCTTATGGAAATCTCCACACCTTTTCCTCCCACATGCTGGGATCGAAGGTTTGTGCCACTACAACAGACCTTTCCAAAGATTTATGTAAATATTTACTTATTTATTTGAGATAGGTCGAGAAAGTAATGGAAAGAGAAAGAGGGGATGGGGCTCTGAGAGTGAGACAGAGAGAGAGGGACTTAGAGTGATGGCACGACAGGGCCTCAACTCACTGCAAACAATCTGTGGACACATTTCCCGCCTATATATGTGTTTTACATGGGGACTGGGAATTGAACCTGGGTCCTCAGGCTTCAAAGGCAAGTGCCTTGGCTGCTTCACCATTTTTCCATCCCATATGCACATTTCATAAAAGGGAAATTTAATTTTTATAAAGTCTCCCTTCCTTCATGGCCTCACAGTGGCTGATGCTACCGGCACAGGACCTGCATTATAGGAGGAAAGCATGATGGCAACAAAAGAGAAGAGAGACTAAATTGGAAAATGGCAGGGGTTTGTTAAGGGGGTATTGGTTGGGGAAAGTTACTGTTTTGAGCGGATTTTGATTCCCTAATCAGATTATATTTAAAGAAGGTGTTTTGTGCACACACGCATGTGCCTGAAATTAAAACACATTCAGACACACACACACACACACAATGTCATGCACATGCACACAAGACACATTCACATGCAAAATTTGCATATCATCCTCATCTCTTTGTTTCAATATCGTTTTAATTTTATTTATTTGTTTGAGTGCGACAGACAGAAAGAAAGAGAGAGAGAGAGAGAGAATGGGCGTGCTACAGCCTCCAGCCACTGCAAACAAACTCCAGACGCATGTGCTCCATTGTGCATCTGGCTGATGTGGTTCCTGAGCAATTGAGCCTCGAACCGGAGTGCTTAGGCTTCACAGGCAAGCGCTTAACCTCTAAGCCATCTCTGAAGCCCCTTTTCTCATTTTTTGAGCCAAACACAATAGACTGGCCTTTAATTTATTTTTATTTTTTAACGCGAAAGAGACATAATTGGCAGGCCAGGGGCTCCAGGCAATGGAATGGAACTCCCCACGCATTTGTTGTGTTGAGTGCATGTGCGACCTGCAACATGCATCAGCTCATGTGTCTTTCTTATGTAGAACCTGCATTGTGGAACATGGAACATTTGGCTTCGCAGGACAGTGCCTTAACCAGTCATCCATCTCTCCACTCTTCAACGTTATGTTATTTTATATATATATTACATTTTTATGTGTAGCTGAGAGGGCTGGGATGTGTCACAGAGAGGGTGGTGAGAGAGAGAGAGACAGAAAAACAGAGAGAATGGATGTGCAGGGTCCCCTAGCATGTAATGTCAGATTCATGCCCCACTTTGTGCTGGCCCCTCTCTCTATCTCCCTCCCTCTGTCTCTCTCCCGGTCTCTATCACTCACTCTGATTTTATTGTATGTTTTTCTTTAATTCTTACGGCACTATCTCAGTCTAGTGCAGGCTGAACTCGAATTTACTATATAGCCCAGGGATGACTTGAACTCACAGCTGTCCTCCCACTTCTGCTTCCTGAGCACTGGAATTAAACGTGTGTGCCACCATGCCCTGATTGTAAGTGAACTGAAGCCAGGCCCTAACTTTTTGCAAGGAAGCACCTTTATCACTGTGCCATCTGTCTACCCCATTCAACATATCTTTTTGTGTTTTATTGTCGTTTTAGTGGTAGAGTCGCACACTCTGCCAGGATAACGTGGTATTAACTAGGTAGGCAAACAATTAGTGATCGTGATGCGCTCTATCGAAAAGAAGCGGTAGGATACATACCTTCCTAGGGAAAGTCAGGCAAATGAAGGACATTTCATCAGCAGAAGATGCAAGTGAGAGCTCACAAAAGCTCTTGGTCTGGTTAGTGACATCAGGAAGTAAAGAAGGACGGAGAGATAACCCATAGGTTTGCAAAAGTGTTGACATATGCAAGTCATATTTGGATCAGCTTTGTCCCCTCCTTTATTATGTCGGGTCTGTGTGTGTGTGTGTGTGTGTGTGTGTGTGTGTGTGTGTGTACACATGCGTGCGTATGCACTCACCCCCTAGAAAATGGAACTTTTTATTTTACTCATCTCAACAAAATCAAACATGTTTTAGACGGAATGGGCTAGATAGTAGGCTTAGTGATTAAGGCATTTGCCTCCATAGCCAAAGCACCAAGGTTCAAATTCTCAGGACCCAGGTTCGCCAGATGCACAAGGGGCTACGTAGGTCTGGAGTTCATTGGCAGTGGCTGGAGGCCTTGTGGTGACAGTTCTCTCTCTACCTCCCTCTCTCAATATCTCTCTTTCTGCCTCTCTATTGATGAAGGAAATGAATGAAAATAAATTGTGTGGTAAAACTGTTAAGAATGACTCTGTTTGGGTGGTGAAAAGGTAGTATTTTCCCTCCTTAGTCAAAAAATCTGATTTAAGTGACATCACTTCCTGCTGGTCTTTAGGGTGTCTTTTGAGAAGTCAGCTGTCACATGATTTGCAATACTCACCCTTTTGGATTTCTTTTATTCAAGTACTGGAGAAATGCCTGAAAGGCCACGTTAGTTTCCTGCAAAGTCTATTGACCCAAGTTCTATTTTCCGTTTCCCACATAAAGCTAGATGCACAATACTGCTTGCATCTAGAGTTCATTTGCAGAGCAGAGACGTCCTGGTGATCAACACTCACGCTCTCGCTTCCTCTCTATGTCTCTCTTCATTCTCTCTCTGCATGGATATAAATAGAAGCTTGGAAACATTTAAACTGAAATGTAGGGCATGATGGTTTGTTTTCTTCAATTCCAGCAGTTGTTAGGCAGATATAGGAGGATTACTTGGTTCAAAGTCAGCGTGGAGGCCCAGGGTGAGTTCAAGGCAAGAGAGTGAGACCATAACTGGAAACAAGCAAATATGACTTCTTCCTGTCAGTTGAGTTTTTGTTAGAATATTGATGAGTTTCTTCAAGTTTGCTGAAATCTCATGGATTTCCAGCAAGGTTTTAAACACTTCTTCAGTGGACTTTTTGGACATACCTATTATCTGGTTAGTTTCTGGCACTTTATAGTTACATCCTGCTTCTCTGTCCTATAAACGCCCACACAAACATGCACACGCCTTTTGGTTCACATGCACCACAGATCATATGTGGAGGTGAAAGGACAACATAGGGTGTATATCGGCTCCTTCTACTTCGAGATAGTCTCTTATTTAGCATGCTGGTTCATTTCTGTGGTTCTGTGCCTTGGCCTCCTCTTTTCTCGTAGGTGCACTGTGATTCCCAGATGTTTACTGTGGATTTTGCTTGTGATGTGGGTTCTGTGGATCACAACTCAGGTCCAGGAGCAGTTTTTGGATATACATTGAGGGAGAGTAGAGGGACAATGGGCATGCCAGGGCCTCCAGGCCCTGCCAATGAACTCTAGCCAAATGTACCACCTTATGCCCATGACTTTTCCTGGCTACTGTGGAATCCAAGATAGGTCCTTTTGGCTTGGCCAGCAAGGCCTTCACCACTGACTTAACTCTCCATTTGTTCAGGAGCAGTCTTTATGTCTGACTTAGTGGTGACAAAGTACAAGAAGCGGAGGGGGGGAGCGTGAACTTACTATAGTGGGTGCACCAGGCCCTCCAGCCACGGCAAGGGAACTCCAGATGCATGTGCCAACATGGTTTTCTTCTTTAACTGGCACCAGGAGTATTGAATCTTGACCCTCAGGCTTCATAGGCAATTGCCTTAACTGATAAGCCATCATCCCTCCAGCCCCCATGTGCAGTTCTTGATGCCTGTTGATGTGTGATGTCATCCACAATGGGAAGGATCAGGTATCTGTTGCAGGCATTACCACCTCGCGTTGGGTCTGTTTCTGCAGAAATTCAAGTGGCCGCTTCCTACTGGGAGCCTGGAGGTCTTTCTGCTCTCAGCACTTGATGGTTCCTGAAATGCAGGTTTACAGCACGCTGCTTGTTCATCACCATTTAAGCCTTAGGTGGTGCTCCAAGCTCAGCTTTCTTCTAAATTGGCAGTTCCCCATGAAATCTGGAAGCCTCTGAAACCATTTTCCGGTAGACCAGGTCCTCCCGCATGTAGTCACGGTCGGGGCACTTGTGCCTTGCTCTGGGCTAAGTCGTCATGGTGGAACTAGGACCGGGCTCCTGTCCTCACCTAGCCCTGGACTTGGTAACATTGTGTCATTCCTTGAATCACACGGCACTGTCTTACACTGCTATGTGCTGCTTATTGCTGAGGTGAATTTAAAATATCTATATACTTTATTGTCGTTTATATAGATGTGAGAGGGAAAGAGACAAAGTGACATAGAGAAAGGGAGAAAGAGAAGGGGTTTGCCAGGGCTTCCAGCGACTCCAAGTGAACTCCAGATGCAGATGCCAGCATCTGCATCTGGCTGACATGGCTACTGGAGAATGACACCTAGGCAAGCCCCTCAACTCCTGAGCCATCTCTCCAGCACAGACACATTTTAACATACTCTTTCGGTTTTCCTTTGTTTTGTCCTTTGCTTTTTGACGAAGGGTCTCACTCTAGCTCAGTCTGACCAAGAATTCACAATGAATCTCTTGGTGGTCTCGAGCGTATGGAAATCTCCACACCTTTTCCTCCCACATGCTGGGATCGAAGGTTTGTGCCACTACAACAGACTTTTCCAAAGATTTATGTAAATATTTACTTATTTATTTGAGATAGGTCGAGAAAGTAATGGAAAGATTAAGAGGGGATGGTGCTCTGAGAGTGAGACAGAGAGAGAGGGACTTAGAGTGATGGCACGACAGGGCCTCAACTCACTGCAAACAATCTGTGGACACATTTCCCGCCTATATATGTGTTTTACATGGGTACTGGGAATTCAACCTGGGTCCTCAGGCTTCAAAGGCAAGTGCCTTGGCTGCTTCACCATTTTTCCATCCCATATGCACATTTCATAAAAGGGAAATTTAATTTTTATAAAGTCTCCCTTCCTTCATGGCCTCACAGTGGCTGATGCTACCGGCACAGGACCTGCATTATAGGAGGAAAGCATGATGGCAACAAAAGAGAACAGAGACTAAATTGGAAAATGGCAGGGGTTTGTTAAGGGGGTATTGGTTGGGGAAAGTTACTGTTTTGAGCAGATTTTGATTCCCTAATCAGATTATATTTAAAGAAGGTGTTTTGTGCACACACGCATGTGCCTGAACTTAAAACACATTCAGACACACACACACACACAATGTCATGCACATGCACACAAGACACATTCACATGCAAAATTTGCATATCATCCTCATCTCTTTCTTTCAATATCATTTTAATTTTATTTATTTGTTTGAGTGCGACAGACAGAAAGAAAGAGAGAGAGAGAGAGAGAGAATGGGCGTGCTACAGCCTCCAGCCACTGCAAACAAACTCCAGACGCATGTGCTCCATTGTGCATCTGGCTGATGTGGTTCCTGAGCAATTGAGCCCCGAACCGGAGTGCTTAGGCTTCACAGGCAAGCGCTTAACCGCTAAGCCATCTCTGAAGCCCCTTTTCTCATTTTTTGAGCCAAACACAATAGACTGGCCTTTAATTTATTTTTATTTTTTAACCCGAAAGAGACATAATTGACAGGCCAGGGCCTCCAGGCAATGGAATGGAACTCCCCACGCATTTGTTGTGTTCAGTGCATGTGCGACCTGCAACATGCATCAGCTCATGTGTCTTTCTTGTGTAGTAACTGCATTGTGGAACATGGAACTTTTGGCTTCGCAGGACAGTGCCTTAACCAGTCATCCATCTCTCCACTCTTCAACGTTATGTTATTTTATATATATATTACATTTTTATGTGTAGCTGAGAGGGCTGGGATGTGTCACAGAGAGGGTGGGGAGAGAGAGAGAGAGACAGAAAAACAGAGAGAATGGATGTGCATGGTCCCCTAGCATGTAATGTCAGATTCATGCCCCACTTTGTGCCGGCCCCTCTCTCTATCTCACTCCCTCTGTCTCTCTCCCGGTCTCTATCACTCACACTGATTTTATTGTATGTTTTTCTTTAATTCTTACGGCACTATCTCAGTCTAGTGCAGGCTGAACTCGAATTTACTATATAGCCCAGGGATGACTTGAACTCACAGCTGTCCTCCCACTTCTGCTTCCTGAGCACTGTAATTAAACGTGTGTGCCACCTTGCCCTGATTGTAAGTGAACTGAAGCCAGGCCCTAACTGTTTGCAAGGAAGCACCTTTATCACTGTGCCATCTGTCTACCCCATTCAACATATCTTTTTGTGTTTTGTTGTCGTTTTAGTGGTAGAGTCGCACACTCTGCCAGGAAAACGTGGTATTAATTAGGTAGGCAAACAATTAGTGATCGTGATGCCCTCTATCGAAAAGAAGCGGTAGGATACATACCTTCCTAGGGAAAGTCAGGCAAATGAAGGACATTTCATCAGCAGAAGATGCAAGTGAGAGCTCACAAAAGCTCTTGGTCTGGTTAGTGACATCAGGAAGTAAAGAAGGATGGAGAGATAACCCATAGGTTTGCAAAAGTGTTGACATCAGCAAGTCATATTTGGATCAGCTTTGTCCCCTCCTTTATTTTGTCGGGTCTGTGTGTGTGTGTGTGTGTGTGTGTGTGTGTGTGTGTACACATGCGTGCATATGCACTCACCCCCTAGAAAATGGAACATTTTATTTTACTCATCTCAACAAAATCAAACATGTTTTAGACGGAATGGGCTACATAGTAGGCTTAGTGATTAAGGCATTTGCCTCCATAGCCAAAGCACCAAGGTTCAAATTCTCAGAACCCAGGTTTGCCAGATGCACAAGGGGCTACGTAGGTCTGGAGTTCATTGGCAGTGGCTGGAGGCCTTGTGGTGACAGTTCTCTCTCTACCTCCCTCTCTCAATATCTCTCTTTCTGCCTCTCTATCGATGAAGGAAATGAATGAAAATAAATTGTGTGGTAAAACTGTTAAGAATGACTCTGTTTGGGTGGTGAAAAGGTAGTATTTTCCCTCCTTAGTCAAAAAATCTGATTTAAGTGACATCACTTCCTGCTGGTCTTTAGGGTGTCTTTTGAGAAGTCAGCTGTCACATGATTTGCAATACTCACCCTTTTGGATTTCTTTTATTCAAGTACTGGAGAAATGCCTGAAAGGCCACGTTAGTTTCCTGCAAAGTCTATTGACCCAAGTTCTATTTTCCGTTTCCCACATAAAGCTAGATGCACAATACTGCTTGCATCTAGAGTTCATTTGCAGAGCAGAGACGTCCTGGTGATCAACACTCACGCTCTCGCTTCCTCTCTATGTCTCTCTTCATTCTCTCTCTGCATGGATATAAATAGAAGCTTGGAAACATTTAAACTGAAATGTAGGGCATGATGGTTTGTTTTCTTCAATTCCAGCAGTTGTTAGGCAGATATAGGAGGATTACTTGGTTCAAAGTCAGCGTGGAGGCCCAGGGTGAGTTCAAGGCCGAGAGTGAGACCATAACTGGAAACAAGCAAATATGACTTCTTCCTGTCAGTTGAGTTTTTGTTAGAATATTGATGAGTTTCTTCAAGTTTGCTGAAATCTCATGGATTTCCAGCAAGGTTTTAAACACTTCTTCAGTGGACTTTTTGGACATACCTATTATCTGGTTAGTTTCTGGCACTTTATAGTTACATCCTGCTTCTCTGTCCTATAAACGCCCACACAAACATGCACACGCCTTTTGGTTCACATGCACCACAGATCATATGTGGAGGTGAAAGGACAACATAGGGTGTATATCGGCTCCTTCTACTTCGAGATAGTCTCTTATTTAGCATGCTGGTTCATTTCTGTGGTTCTGTGCCTTGGCCTCCTCTTTTCTCGTAGGTGCACTGTGATTCCCAGATGTTTACTGTGGATTTTGCTTGTGATGTGGGTTCTGTGGATCACAACTCAGGTCCAGGAGCAGTTTTTGGATATACATTGAGGGAGAGTAGAGGGACAATGGGCATGCCAGGGCCTCCAGCCCCTGCCAATGAACTCTAGCCAAATGTACCACCTTATGCCCATGAATTTTCCTGGCTACTGTGGAATCCAAGATAGGTCCTTTTGGCTTGGCCAGCAAGTGCCTTCACCACTGACTTAACTCTCCACTTGTTCAGGAGCAGTCTTTATGTCTGACTTAGTGGTGACAAAGTACAAGAAGCGGAGGGGGGGAGCGTGAGCTTACTATAGTGGGTGCACCAGGCCCTCCAGCCACGGCAAGGGAAGTCCAGATGCATGTGCCAACATGGTTTTCTTCTTTAACTGGCACCAGGAGTATTGAATCTTGACCCTCAGGCATCATAGGCAATTGCCTTAACTGATAAGCCATCATCCCTCCAGCCCCCATGTGCAGTTCTTGATGCCTGTTGATGTGTGATGTCATCCACAATGGGAAGGATCAGGTATCTGTTGCAGGCATTACCACCTCGCGTTGGGTCTGTTTCTGCAGAAATTCAAGTGGCCGCTTCCTACTGGGAGCCTGGAGGTCTTTCTGCTCTCAGCACTTGATGGTTCCTGAAATGCAGGTTTAGAGCACGCTGCTTGTTCATCACCATTTAAGCCGTAGGTGGTGCTCCAAGCTCAGCTTTCTTCTAAATTGGCAGTTCCCCATGAAATCTGGAAGCCTCTGAAACCATTTTCCGGTAGACCAGGTCCTCCCGCATGTAGTCACGGTCGGGGCACTTGTGCCTTGCTCTGGGCTAAGTCGTCATGGTGGAACTAGGACCGGGCTCCTGTCCTCACCTAGCCCTGGACTTGGTAACATTGTGTCATTCCTTGAATCACACGGCACTGTCTTACACTGCTATGTGCTGCTTATCGCTGAGGTGAATTTAAAATATCTATATACTTTATTGTCGTTTATTTAGATGTGAGAGGGAAAGAGACAAAGTGACATAGAGAAAGGGAGAAAGAGAAGGGGTTTGCCAGGGCTTCCAGCGACTGCAAGTGAACTCCAGATGCAGATGCCAGCATCTGTATCTGGCTGACATGGCTACTGGAGAATGACACCTAGGCAAGCCCCTCAACTCCTGAGCCATCTCTCCAGCACAGACACATTTTAACATACTCTTTCGGTTTTCCTTTGTTTTGTCCTTTGCTTTTTGACCAAGGGTCTCACTCTAGCTCAGTCTGACCAAGAATTCACAATGAATCTCTTGGTGGTCTCGAGCGTATGGAAATCTCCACACCTTTTCCTCCCACATGCTGGGATTGAAGGTTTGTGCCACTACAACAGACCTTTCCAAAGATTTATGTAAATATTTACTTATTTATTTGAGATAGGTCGAGAAAGTAATGGAAAGACAAAGAGGGGATGGTGCTCTGAGAGTGAGACAGAGAGAGAGGGACTTAGAGTGATGGCACGACAGGGCCTCAACTCACTGCAAACAATCTGTGGACACATTTTCCGCCTATATATGTGTTTTACATGGGTACTGGGAATTGAACCTGGGTCCTCAGGCTTCAAAGGCAAGTGCCTTGGCTGCTTCACCATTTTTCCATCCCATATGCACATTTCATAAAAGGGAAATTTAATTTTTATAAAGTCTCCCTTCCTTCATGGCCTCACAGTGGCTGATGCTACCGGCACAGGACCTGCATTATAGGAGGAAAGCATGATGGCAACAAAAGAGAAGAGAGACTAAATTGGAAAATGGCAGGGGTTTGTTAAGGGGGTATTGGTTGGGGAAAGTTACTGTTTTGAGCGGATTTTGATTAGGGTGCACAGATTATATTTAAAGAAGGTGTTTTGTGCACACACGCATGTGCCTGAACTTAAAACACATTCAGACACACACACACACACAATGTCATGCACATGCACACAAGACACATTCACATGCAAAATTTGCATATCATCCTCATCTCTTTGTTTCAATATCGTTTTAACTTTATTTATTTGTTTGAGTGCGACAGACAGAAAGAAAGAGAGAGAGAGAGAGAGAGAATGGGCGTGCTACAGCCTCCAGCCACTGCAAACAAACTCCAGACGCATGTGCTCCATTGTGCATCTGGCTGATGTGGTTCCTGAGCAATTGAGCCCCGAACCGGAGTGCTTAGGCTTCACAGGCAAGCGCTTAACCGCTAAGCCATCTCTGAAGCCCCTTTTCTCATTTTTTGAGCCAAACACAATAGACTGGCCTTTAATTTATTTTTATTTTTTAACCCGAAAGAGACATAATTGGCAGGCCAGGGCCTCCAGGCAATGGAATGGAACTCCCCACGCATTTGTTGTGTTGAGTGCATGTGCGACCTGCAACATGCATCAGCTCATGTGTCTTTCTTGTGTAGTAACTGCATTGTGGAACATGGAACATTTGGCTTCGCAGGACAGTGCCTTAACCAGTCATCCATCTCTCCACTCTTCAACGTTATGTTATTTTATATATATATTACATTTTTATGTGTAGCTGAGAGGGCTGGGATGTGTCACAGAGAGGGTGGGGAGAGAGAGAGAGAGAGACAGAAAAACAGAGAGAATGGATGTGCAGGGTCCCCTAGCATGTAATGTCAGATTCATGCCCCACTTTGTGCCGGCCCCTCTCTCTATCTCCCTCCCTCTGTCTCTCTCCCGGTCTCTATCACTCACTCTGATTTTATTGTATGTTTTTCTTTAATTCTTACGGCACTATCTCAGTCTAGTGCAGGCTGAACTCGAATTTACTATATAGCCCAGGGATGACTTGAACTCACAGCTGTCCTCCCACTTCTGCTTCCTGAGCACTGGAATTAAACGTGTGTGCCACCATGCCCTGATTGTAAGTGAACGGAAGGCAGGCCCTAACTGTTTGCAAGGAAGCACCTTTATCACTGTACCATCTGTCTACCCCATTCAACATATCTTTTTGTGTTTTGTTCTCGTTTTAGTGGTAGAGTCGCACACTGGGCCAGGATAACGTGGTATTAACTAGGTAGGCAAACAATTAGTGTTCGTGATGCCCTCTATCGAAAAGAAGCGGTAGGATACATACCTTCCTAGGGAAAGTCAGGCAAATGAAGGACATTTCATCAGCAGAAGATGCAAGTGAGAGCTCACAAAAGCTCTTGGTCTGGTTAGTGACATCAGGAAGTAAAGAAGGATGGAGAGATAACCCATAGGTTTTCAAAAGTGTTGACATCAGCAAGTCATATTTGGATCAGCTTTCTCCCCTCCTTTATTTTGTCGGGTCTGTGTGTGTGTGTGTGTGTGTGTGTGTGTGTGTGTGTGTGTGTACACTTGCCTGCGTATGCACTCACCCCCTAGAAAATGGAACTTTTTATTTTACTCATCTCAACAAAATCAAACATGTTTTAGAAGGAATGGGCTAGATAGTAGGCTTAGTGATTAAGGCATTTGCCTCCATAGCCAAAGCACCAAGGTTCAAATTCTCAGGACCCAGGTTCGCCAGATGCACAAGGGGCTACGTAGGTCTGGAGTTCATTGGCAGTGGCTGGAGGCCTTGTGGTGACAGTTCTCTCTCTACCTCCCTCTCTCAATATCTCTCTTTCTGCCTCTCTATCGATGAAGGAAATGAATGAAAATAAATTGTGTGGTAAAACTGTTAAGAATGACTCTGTTTGGGTGGTGAAAAGGTAGTATTTTCCCTCCTTAGTCAAAAAATCTGATTTATGTGACATCACTTTCTGCTGGTCTTTAGGGTGTCTTTTGAGAAGTCAGCTGTCACATGATTTGCAATACTCACCCTTTTGGATTTCTTTTATTCAAGTACTGGAGAAATGCCTGAAAGGCCACGTTAGTTTCCTGCAAAGTCTATTGACCCAAGTTCTATTTTCCGTTTCCCACATAAAGCTAGATGCACAATACTGCTTGCATCTAGAGTTCATTTGCAGAGCAGAGACGTCCTGGTGATCAACACTCACGCTCTCGCTTCCTCTCTATGTCTCTCTTCATTCTCTCTCTGCATGGATATAAATAGAAGCTTTGAAACATTTAAACTGAAATGTAGGGCATGATGGTTTGTTTTCTTCAATTCCAGCAGTTGTTAGGCAGATATAGGAGGATGACTTGGTTCAAAGTCAGCGTGGAGGCCCAGGGTGAGTTCAAGGCCGAGAGTGAGACCATAACTGGAAACAAGCAAATATGAATTCTTCCTGTCAGTTGAGTTTTTGTTAGAATATTGATGAGTTTCTTCAAGTTTGCTGAAATCTCATGGATTTCCAGCAAGGTTTTAAACACTTCTTCAGTGGACTTTTTGGACATACCTATTATCTGGTTAGTTTCTGGCACTTTATAGTTACATCCTGCTTCTCTGTCCTATAAATGCCCACACAAACATGCACACGCCTTTTGGTTTACATGCACCACAGATCATATGTGGAGGTGAAAGGACAACATAGGGTGTATATCGGCTCCTTCTACTTCGAGATAGTCTCTTATTTAGCATGCTGGTTCATTTCTGTGGTTCTGTGCCTTGGCCTCCTCTTTTCTCGTAGGTGCACTGTGATTCCCAGATGTTTACTGTGGATTTTGCTTGTGATGTGGGTTCTGTGGATCACAACTCAGGTCCAGGAGCAGTTTTTGGATATACATTGAGGGAGAGTAGAGGGACAATGGGCATGCCAGGGCCTCCAGCCCCTGCCAATGAACTCTAGCCAAATGTACCACCTTATGCCCATGACTTTTCCTGGCTACTGTGGAATCCAAGATAGGTCCTTTTGGCTTGGCCAGCAAGTGCCTTCACCACTGACTTAACTCTGCACTTGTTCAGGAGCAGTCTTTATGTCTGACTTAGTGGTGACAAAGTACAAGAAGCGGAGGGGGGGAGCGTGAGCTTACTATAGTGGGTGCACCAGGCCCTCCAGCCACGGCAAGGGAAGTCCAGATGCATGTGCCAACATGGTTTTCTTATTTAACTGGCACCTGGAGTATTGAATCTTGACCCTCAGGCGTCATAGGCAATTGCCTTAACTGATAAACCATCATCCCTCCAGCCTCCATGTGCAGTTCTTGATGCCTGTTGATGTGTGATGTCATCCACAATGGGAAGGATCAGGTATCTGTTGCAGGCATTACCACCTTGCGTTGGGTCTGTTTCTGCAGAAATTCAAGGGCCGCTTCCTACTGGGAGCCTGGAGGTCTTTCTGCTCTCAGCACTTGATGGTTTCTGAAATGCAGGTTTACAGCACGCTGCTTGTTCATCACCATTTAAGCCTTAGGTGGTGCTCCAAGCTCAGCTTTCTTCTAAATTGGCAGTTCCCCATGAAATCTGGAAGCCTCTGAAACCATTTTCCGGTAGACCAGGTCCTCCCGCCTGTAGTCATGGTCTGGGCAATTGTGCCTAGCTCTGGGCTAA
Organism: Jaculus jaculus; assembly: GCF_020740685.1. Classification (NCBI taxonomy): domain Eukaryota; kingdom Metazoa; phylum Chordata; class Mammalia; order Rodentia; family Dipodidae; genus Jaculus; species Jaculus jaculus. The sequence goes on from NW_025423501.1 coordinate 613,779, forward strand.
GTCGTCATGGTGGAACTAGGACCGGGCTCCTGTCCTCACCTAGCCCTGGACTTGGTAACATTGTGTCATTCCTTGAATCACACGGCACTGTCTTCTTCTTCTTCTTCTTCTTCTTCTTATTATTATTATTATTATTATTATGTGCTGCTTATTGCTGAGGTGAATTTAAAATATCTATATACTTTATTGTCGTTTATTTAGATGTGAGAGGGAAAGAGACAAAGTGACATAGAGAAAGGGAGAAAGAGAAGGGGTTTGCCAGGGCTTCCAGCGACTGCAAGTGAACTCCAGATGCATATGCCAGCATCTGCATCTGGCTGACATGGCTACTGGAGAATGACACCTAGGCAAGCCCCTCAACTCCTGAGCCATCTCTCCAGCACAGACATATTTTAACATACTCTTTCTGTTTTCCTTTGTTTTGTCCTTTGCTTTTTGACGAAGGGTCTCACTCTAGCTCAGTCTGACCAAGAATTCACAATGAATCTCTTGGTGGTCTCGAGCGTATGGAAATCTCCACAACTTTTCCTCCCACATGCTGGGATCGAAGGTTTGTGCCACTACAACAGACCTTTCCAAAGATTTATGTAAATATTTACTTATTTATTTGAGATAGGTCGAGAAAGTAATGGAAAGATAAAGAGGGGATGGGGCTCTGAGAGTGAGACAGAGAGAGAGGGACTTAGAGTGATGGCACGACAGGGCCTCAACTCACTGCAAACAGTCTGTGGACATATTTTCCGCCTATATATGTGTTTTACATGGGTACTGGGAATTGAACCTGGGTCCTCAGGCTTCAAAGGCAAGTGCCTTGGCTGCTTCACCATTTTTCCATCCCATATGCACATTTCATAAAAGGGAAATTTAATTTTTATAAAGTCTCCCTTCCTTCACGACCTCAAAGTGGCTGATGCTACCTGCACAGGACCTGCATTATAGGAGGAAAGCATGATGGCAACCAAAGAGAAGGGAGACTAAATTGGAAAATGGCAGGGGTTTGTTAAGGGGGTATTGGTTGGGGAAAGTTACTGTTTTGTGAGGATTTTGATTAGGGTACACAGATTATATTTAAAGAAGTTGTTTTGTGTATACACGCATGTGCCAGAACTTAAAACAAACTCAGATACACAAACACACACAATGTCATGCACATGCACACAAGACACATTCACATGCAAAATTTGCAAATCATCGTCATCGCTTTGTTTCAATATCGTTTTAATTTTATTTATTTGTTTCAGTATAACAGACAGAAAGAAAGAGAGACAGAGAGAGAGTGAGAATGGGCGTGCTACAGCCTCCAGCCACTGCAAACAAACTCCAGACGCATGTGCTCCATTGTGCATCTGGCTGATGTGGTTCCTGAGCAATTGAGCCTCGAACCGGAGTTCTTAGGCTTCACAGGCAAGCGCTTAACCGCTAAGCCATCTCTCAAGCCCCTTATCTCATTTTTTGAGCCAAACACAATAGACTGGCCTTTAATTCATTTTCATTTTTTAACGCGAAAGAGACATAATTGGCAGGCCAGGGCCTCCAGGCAATGGAATGGAACTCCACATGCATTTGCTGTGTTGAGTGCATGTGCGACCTTCAACATGCATCAGCTCATGTGTCTTCCTTGTGTAGTAACTGCATTGTGGAACATGGAACTTTTGGCTTCACAGGACAGTGCCTTAACCAGTCATCCATCTCTCCACTCTTCAACATTATGTTATTTTATATATATATTACATTTTTGTGTGTAGCTGAGAGGGCTGGGATGTGTCACAGAGAGGGTGGGGAGAGAGAGAGAGACAGAAAAACAGAGAGAATGGATGTGCCAGGGTCCCCTAGCATGTAATGTCAGATTCATGCCCCACTTTGTGCCGGCCCCTCTCTCTATCTCCCTCCCTCTGTCTCTCTCCCGGTCTCTATCACTCACTCTGATTTTATTGTATGTTTTTCTTTAATTCTTACGGCACTATCTCAGTCTAGTGCAGGCTTTACTCGAATTTACTATATGGCCCAGGGATGACTTGAACTCACAGCTGTCCTCCCACTTCTGCTTCCTGAGCACTGGAATTAAAAGTGTGTGCCACCATGCCCTGAGTGTAAGTGAACTGAAGCCAGGCCCTAACTGTTTGCAAGGAAGCACCTTTATCACTGTGCCATCTGTCTACCCCATTCAACATATCTTTTTGTGTTTTGTTCTCGTTTTAGTGGTAGAGTCGCACACTCTGCCAGGATAACGCGGTATTAACTAGGTAGGCAAACAAGTAGTGATCGTGATGCCCTCCATCAAAAAGAAGCGGTAGGATACATAACTTCCTAGGGAAAGTCAGGCAAATGAAGGACATTTCATCAGCAGAAGATGCAAGTGAGAGCTCACAAAAGCTCTTGGTCTGGTTAGTGACATCAGGAAGTAAAGAAGGATGGAGAGATAACCCATAGGTTTTCAAAAGTGTTGACATCAGCAAGTCATATTTGGATCAGCTTTGTCCCCTCCTTTATTTTGTCGGGTCTGTGTGTGTGTGTGTGTGTGTGTGTGTGTGTGTGTGTACACTTGCCTGCGTATGCACTCACCCCCTAGAAAATGGAACTTTTTATTTTACTCATCTCAACAAAATCAAACATGTATTAGAAGGAATGGGCTAGATAGTAGGCTTAGTGATTAAGGCATTTGCCTCCATAGCCAAAGCACCAAGGTTCAAATTCTCAGGACCCAGGTTCGCCAGATGCACAAGGGGCTACGTAGGTCTGGAGTTCATTGGCAGTGGCTGGAGGCCTTGTGGTGACAGTTCTCTCTCTACCTCCCTCTCTCAATATCTCTCTTTCTGCCTCTCTATCGATGAAGGAAATGAATGAAAATAAATTGTGTGGTAAAACTGTTAAGAATGACTCTGTTTGGGTGGTGAAAAGGTAGTATTTTCCCTCCTTAGTCAAAAAATCTGATTTATGTGACATCACTTTCTGCTGGTCTTTAGGGTGTCTTTTGAGAAGTCAGCTGTCACATGATTTGCAATACTCACCCTTTTGGATTTCTTTTATTCAAGTACTGGAGAAATGCCTGAAAGGCCACGTTAGTTTCCTGCAAAGTCTATTGACCCAAGTTCTATTTTCCGTTTCCCACATAAAGCTAGATGCACAATACTGCTTGCATCTAGAGTTCATTTGCAGAGCAGAGACGTCCTGGTGATCAACACTCACGCTCTCGCTTCCTCTCTATGTATCTCTTCATTCTCTCTCTGCATGGATATAAATAGAAGCTTGGAAACATTTAAACTGAAATGTAGGGCATGATGGTTTGTTTTCTTCAATTCCAGCAGTTGTTAGGCAGATATAGGAGGATTACTTGGTTCAAAGTCAGCGTGGAGACCCAGGGTGAGTTCAAGGCCGAGAGTGAGACCATAACTGGAAACAAGCAAATATGAATTCTTCCTGTCAGTTGAGTTTTTGTTAGAATATTGATGAGTTTCTTCAAGTTTGCTGAAATCTCATGGATTTCCAGCAAGGTTTTAAACACTTCTTCAGTGGACTTTTTGGACATACCTATTATCTGGTTAGTTTCTGGCACTATATAGTTACATCCTGCTTCTCTGTCCTATAAACGCCCACACAAACATGCACACGCCTTTTGGTTCACATGCACCACAGATCATATGTGGAGGTGAAAGGACAACATAGGGTGTATATCGGCTCCTTCTACTTCGAGATAGTCTCTTATTTAGCATGCTGGTTCATTTCTGTGGTTCTGTGGCTTGGCCTCCTCTTTTCTCGTAGGTGCACTGTGATTCCCAGATGTTTACTGTGGATTTTGCTTGTGATGTGGGTTCTGTGGATCACAACTCAGGTCCAGGAGCAGTTTTTGGATATACATTGAGGGAGAGTAGAGGGACAATGGGCATGCCAGGGCCTCCAGCCCCTGCCAATGAACTCTAGCCAAATGTACCACCTTATGCCCATGACTTTTCCTGGCTACTGTGGAATCCAAGATAGGTCCTTTTGGCTTGGCCAGCAAGTGCCTTCACCACTGACTTAACTCTGCACTTGTTCAGGAGCAGTCTTTATGTCTGACTTAGTGGTGACAAAGTACAAGACGCGGAGGGGGGGAGCGTGAGCTTACTATAGTGGGTGCACCAGGCCCTCCAGCCACGGCAAGGGAAGTCCAGATGCATGTGCCAACATGGTTTTCTTATTTAACTGGCACCTGGAGTATTGAATCTTGACCCTCAGGCGTCATAGGCAATTGCCTTAACTGATAAGCCATCATCCCTCCAGCCCCCATGTGCAGTTCTTGATGCCTGTTGATGTGTGATGTCATCCACAATGGGAAGGATCAGGTATCTGTTGCAGGCATTACCACCTCGCGTTGGGTCTGTTTCTGCAGAAATTCAAGTGGCCGCTTCCTACTGGGAGCCTGGAGGTCTTTCTGCTCTCAGCACTTGATGGTTCCTGAAATGCAGGTTTACAGCACGCTGCTTGTTCATCACCATTTAAGCCTTAGGTGGTGCTCCAAGCTCAGCTTTCTTCTAAATTGGCAGTTCCCCATGAATTCTGGAAGCCTCTGAAACCATTTTCCGGTAGACCAGGTCCTCCCGCATGTAGTCACGGTCTGGGCACTTGTGCCTAGCTCTGGGCTAAGTCGTCATGGTGGAACTAGGACCGGGCTCCTGTCCTCACCTAGCTCTGGACTTGGTAACATTGTGTCATTCCTTGAATCACACGGCACTGTCTTACACTGCTATGTGCTGCTTATTGCTGAGGTGAATTTAAAATATCTATATACTTCTATTGTCGTTTATTTAGATGTGAGAGGGAAAGAGACAAAGTGACATAGAGAAAGGGAGAAAGACAAGGGGTTCGCCAGGGCTTCCAGCGACTGCAAATGAACTCCAGATGCAAATGCCAGCATCTGCATCTGGCTGACATGGCTACTGGAGAATGACACCTAGGCAAGCCCCTCAACTCCTGAGCCATCTCTCCAGCACAGACACATTTTACCATACTCTTTCTGTTTTCCTTTGTTTTGTCCTTTGCTTTTTGACGAAGGGTCTCACTCTAGCTCAGTCTGACCTAGAATTCACTATGAATCTCATGGTGGTCTCGAGCTTATGGAAATCTCCACACCTTTTCCTCCCACATGCTGGGATCGAAGGTTTGTGCCACTACAACAGACCTTTCCAAAGATTTATGTAAATATTTACTTATTTATTTGAGATAGGTCGAGAAAGTAATGGAAAGACAAAGAGGGGATGGGGCTCTGAGAGTGAGACAGAGAGAGAGGGACTTAGAGTGATGGCACGACAGGGCCTCAACTCACTGCAAACAATCTGTGGACACATTTCCCACCTATATATGTGTTTTACATGGGTACTGGGAATTGAACCTGGGTCCTCAGGCTTCAAAGGCAAGTGCCTTGGCTGCTTCACCATTTTTCCATCCCATATGCACATTTCATAAAAGGGAAATTTAATTTTTATAAAGTCTCCCTTCCTTCATGGCCTCACAGTGGCTGATGCTACCGGCACAGGACCTGCATTATAGGAGGAAAGCATGATGGCAACAAAAGAGAAGAGAGACTAAATTGGAAAATGGCAGGGGTTTGTTAAGGGGGTATTGGTTGGGGAAAGTTACTGTTTTAAGCGGATTTTGATTAGGGTGCACAGATTATATTTAAAGAAGGTGTTTTGTGCACACACGCATGTGCCTGAACTTAAAACACATTCAGACACACACACACACACAATGTCATGCACATGCACACAAGACACATTCACATGCAAAATTTGCATATCATCCTCATCTCTTTGTTTCAATATCGTTTTAATTTTATTTATTTGTTTGAGTGCGACAGACAGAAAGAAAGAGAGAGAGAGAGAGAGAGAATGGGCGTGCTACAGCCTCCAGCCACTGCAAACAAACTCCAGACGCATGTGCTCCATTGTGCATCTGGCTGATGTGGTTCCTGAGCAATTGAGCCCCGAACCGGAGTGCTTAGGCTTCACAGGCAAGCGCTTAACCGCTAAGCCATCTCTGAAGCCCCTTTTCTCATTTTTTGAGCCAAACACAATAGACTGGCCTTTAATTTATTTTTATTTTTTAACCCGAAAGAGACATAATTGACAGGCCAGGGCCTCCAGGCAATGGAATGGAACTCCCCACGCATTTGTTGTGTTCAGTGCATGTGCGACCTGCAACATGCATCAGCTCATGTGTCTTTCTTGTGTAGTAACTGCATTGTGGAACATGGAACTTTTGGCTTCGCAGGACAGTGCCTTAACCAGTCATCCATCTCTCCACTCTTCAACGTTATGTTATTTTATATATATATTACATTTTTATGTGTAGCTGAGAGGGCTGGGATGTGTCACAGAGAGGGTGGGGAGAGAGAGAGAGAGACAGAAAAACAGAGAGAATGGATGTGCAGGGTCCCCTAGCATGTAATGTCAGATTCATGCCCCACTTTGTGCCGGCCCCTCTCTCTATCTCCCTCCCTCTGTCTCTCTCCCGGTCTCTATCACTCACACTGATTTTATTGTATGTTTTTCTTTAATTCTTACGGCACTATCTCAGTCTAGTGCAGGCTGAACTCGAATTTACTATATAGCCCAGGGATGACTTGAACTCACAGCTGTCCTCCCACTTCTGCTTCCTGAGCACTGGAATTAAACGTTTGTGCCACCTTGCCCTGATTGTAAGTGAACTGAAGCCAGGCCCTAACTGTTTGCAAGGAAGCACCTTTATCACTGTGCCATCTGTCTACCCCATTCAACATATCTTTTTGTGTTTTGTTGTCGTTTTAGTGGTAGAGTCGCACACTCTGCCAGGAAAACGTGGTATTAATTAGGTAGGCACACAATTAGTGATCGTGATGCCCTCTATCGAAAAGAAGCGGTAGGATACATACCTTCCTAGGGAAAGTCAGGCAAATGAAGGATATTTCATCAGCAGAAGATGCAAGTGAGAGCTCACAAAAGCTCTTGGTCTGGTTAGTGACATCAGGAAGTAAAGAAGGATGGAGAGATAACCCATAGGTTTGCAAAAGTGTTGACATCAGCAAGTCATATTTGGATCAGCTTTGTCCCCTCCTTTATTATGTCGGGTCTGTGTGTGTGTGTGTGTGTGTGTGTGTGTGTGTGTGTGTGTGTACACATGCGTGCGTATGCACTCACCCCCTAGAAAATGGAACTTTTTATTTTACTCATCTCAACAAAATCAAACATGTTTTAGACGGAATGGGCTACATAGTAGGCTTAGTGATTAAGGCATTTGCCTCCATAGCCAAAGCACCAAGGTTCAAATTCTCAGGACCCAGGTTTGCCAGATGCACAAGGGGCTACGTAGGTCTGGAGTTCATTGGCAGTGGCTGGAGGCCTTGTGGTGACAGTTCTCTCTCTACCTCCCTCTCTCAATATCTCTCTTTCTGCCTCTCTATCGATGAAGGAAATGAATGAAAATAAATTGTGTGGTAAAACTGTTAAGAATGACTCTGTTTGGGTGGTGAAAAGGTAGTATTTTCCCTCCTTAGTCAAAAAATCTGATTTATGTGACATCACTTTCTGCTGGTCTTTAGGGTGTCTTTTGAGAAGTCAGCTGTCACATGATTTGCAATACTCACCCTTTTGGATTTCTTTTATTCAAGTACTGGAGAAATGCCTGAAAGGCCACGTTAGTTTCCTGCAAAGTCTATTGACCCAAGTTCTATTTTCCGTTTCCCACATAAAGCTAGATGCACAATACTGCTTGCATCTAGAGTTCATTTGCAGAGCAGAGACGTCCTGGTGATCAACACTCACGCTCTCGCTTCCTCTCTATGTCTCTCTTCATTCTCTCTCTGCATGGATATAAATAGAAGCTTGGAAACATTTAAACTGAAATGTAGGGCATGATGGTTTGTTTTCTTCAATTCCAGCAGTTGTTAGGCAGATATAGGAGGATTACTTGGTTCAAAGTCAGCGTGGAGGCCCAGGGTGAGTTCAAGGCCGAGAGTGAGACCATAACTGGAAACAAGCAAATATGACTTCTTCCTGTCAGTTGAGTTTTTGTTAGAATATTGATGAGTTTCTTCAAGTTTGCTGAAATCTCATGGATTTCCAGCAAGGTTTTAAACACTTCTTCAGTGGACTTTTTGGACATACCTATTATCTGGTTAGTTTCTGGCACTTTATAGTTACATCCTGCTTCTCTGTCCTATAAACGCCCACACAAACATGCACACGCCTTTTGGTTCACATGCACCACAGATCATATGTGGAGGTGAAAGGACAACATAGGGTGTATATCGGCTCCTTCTACTTCGAGATAGTCTCTTATTTAGCATGCTGGTTCATTTCTGTGGTTCTGTGCCTTGGCCTCCTCTTTTCTCGTAGGTGCACTGTGATTCCCAGATGTTTACTGTGGATTTTGCTTGTGATGTGGGTTCTGTGGATCACAACTCAGGTCCAGGAGCAGTTTTTGGATATACATTGAGGGAGAGTAGAGGGACAATGGGCATGCCAGGGCCTCCAGCCCCTGCCAATGAACTCTAGCCAAATGTACCACCTTATGCCCATGACTTTTCCTGGCTACTGTGGAATCCAAGATAGGTCCTTTTGGCTTGGCCAGCAAGTGCCTTCACCACTGACTTAACTCTCCACTTGTTCAGGAGCAGTCTTTATGTCTGACTTAGTGGTGACAAAGTACAAGAAGCGGAGGGGGGGAGCGTGAGCTTACTATAGTGGGTGCACCAGGCCCTCCAGCCACGGCAAGGGAAGTCCAGATGCATGTGCCAACATGGTTTTCTTATTTAACTGGCACCTGGAGTATTGAATCTTGACCCTCAGGCGTCATAGGCAATTGCCTTAACTGATAAGCCATCATCCCTCCAGCCCCCATGTGCAGTTCTTGATGCCTGTTGATGTGTGATGTCATCCACAATGGGAAGGATCAGGTATCTGTTGCAGGCATTACCACCTCGCGTTGGGTCTGTTTCTGCAGAAATTCAAGTGGCCGCTTCCTACTGGGAGCCTGGAGGTCTTTCTGCTCTCAGCACTTGATGGTTCCTGAAATGCAGGTTTACAGCACGCTGCTTGTTCATCACCATTTAAGCCTTAGGTGGTGCTCCAAGCTCAGCTTTCTTCTAAATTGGCAGTTCCCCATGAATTCTGGAAGCCTCTGAAACCATTTTCCGGTAGACCAGGTCCTCCCGCATGTAGTCACGGTCTGGGCAATTGTGCCTAGCTCTGGGCTAAGTCGTCATGGTGGAACTAGGACCGGGCTCCTGTCCTCACCTAGCCCTGGACTTGGTAACATTGTGTCATTCCTTGAATCACACGGCACTGTCTTACACTGCTATGTGCTGCTTATTGCTGAGGTGAATTTAAAATATCTATATACTTCTATTGTCGTTTATTTAGATGTGAGAGGGAAAGAGACAAAGTGACATAGAGAAAGGGAGAAAGACAAGGGGTTCGCCAGGGCTTCCAGCGACTGCAAATGAACTCCAGATGCAAATGCCAGCATCTGCATCTGGCTGACATGGCTACTGGAGAATGACACCTAGGCAAGCCCCTCAACTCCTGAGCCATCTCTCCAGCACAGACACATTTTACCATACTCTTTCTGTTTTCCTTTGTTTTGTCCTTTGCTTTTTGACGAAGGGTCTCACTCTAGCTCAGTCTGACCTAGAATTCACTATGAATCTCATGGTGGTCTCGAGCTTATGGAAATCTCCACACCTTTTCCTCCCACATGCTGGGATCGAAGGTTTGTGCCACTACAACAGACCTTTCCAAAGATTTATGTAAATATTTACTTATTTATTTGAGATAGGTCGAGAAAGTAATGGAAAGAGAAAGAGGGGATGGGGCTCTGAGAGTGAGACAGAGAGAGAGGGACTTAGAGTGATGGCACGACAGGGCCTCAACTCACTGCAAACAATCTGTGGACACATTTCCCGCCTATATATGTGTTTTACATGGGTACTGGGAATTGAACCTGGGTCCTCAGGCTTCAAAGGCAAGTGCCTTGGCTGCTTCACCATTTTTCCATCCCATATGCACATTTCATAAAAGGGAAATTTAATTTTTATAAAGTCTCCCTTCCTTCATGGCCTCACAGTGGCTGATGCTACCGGCACAGGACCTGCATTATAGGAGGAAAGCATGATGGCAACAAAAGAGAAGAGAGACTAAATTGGAAAATGGCAGGGGTTTGTTAAGGGGGTATTGGTTGGGGAAAGTTACTGTTTTGAGTGGATTTTGATTCCCTAATCAGATTATATTTAAAGAAGGTGTTTTGTGCACACACGCATGTGCCTGAAATTAAAACACATTCAGACACACACACACACACAATGTCATGCACATGCACACAAGACACATTCACATGCAAAATTTGCATATCATCCTCATCTCCTTGTTTCAATATCGTTTTAATTTTATTTATTTGTTTGAGTGCGACAGACAGAAAGAAAGAGAGAGAGAGAGAGAGAATGGGCGTGCTACAGCCTCCAGCCACTGCAAACAAACTCCAGACGCATGTGCTCCATTGTGCATCTGGCTGATGTGGTTCCTGAGCAATTGAGCCTCGAACCGGAGTGCTTAGGCTTCACAGGCAAGCGCTTAACCGCTAAGCCATCTCTGAAGCCCCTTTTCTCATTTTTTGAGCCAAACACAATAGACTGGCCTTTAATTTATTTTTATTTTTTAACGCGAAAGAGACATAATTGGCAGGCCAGGGGCTCCAGGCAATGGAATGGAACTCCCCACGCATTTGTTGTGTTGAGTGCATGTGCGACCTGCAACATGCATCAGCTCATGTGTCTTTCTTGTGTAGTACCTGCATTGTGGAACATGGAACATTTGGCTTCGCAGGACAGTGCCTTAACCAGTCATCCATCTCTCCACTCTTCAACGTTATGTTATTTTATATATATATTACATTTTTATGTGTAGCTGAGAGGGCTGGGATGTGTCCCAGACAGGGTGGGGAGAGAGAGAGAGAGACAGAAAAACAGAGAGAATGGATGTGCAGGGTCCCCTAGCATGTAATGTCAGATTCATGCACCACTTTGTGCCGGCCCCTCTCTCTATCTCCCTCCCTCTGTCTCTCTCCCGGTCTCTATCACTCACTCTGATTTTATTGTATGTTTTTCTTTAATTCTTACGGCACTATCTCAGTCTAGTGCAGGCTGAACTCGAATTTACTATATAGCCCAGGGATGACTTGAACTCACAGCTGTCCTCCCACTTCTGCTTCCTGAGCACTGGAATTAAACGTGTGTGCCACCATGCCCTGATTGTAAGTGAACGGGAGGCAGGCCCTAACTGTTTGCAAGGAAGCACCTTTATCACTGTGCCATCTGTCTAACCCATTCAACATATCTTTTTGTGTTTTGTTCTCGTTTTAGTGGTAGAGTCGCACACTCTGCCAGGATAACGTGGTATTAACTAGGTAGGCAAACAATTAGTGATCGTGATGCGCTCTATCGAAAAGAAGCGGTAGGATACATACCTTCCTAGGGAAAGTCAGGCAAATGAAGGACATTTCATCAGCAGAAGATGCAAGTGAGAGCTCACAAAAGCTCTTGGTCTGGTTAGTGACATCAGGAAGTAAAGAAGGACGGAGAGATAACCCATAGGTTTGCAAAAGTGTTGACATCTGCAAGTCATATTTGGATCAGCTTTGTCCCCTCCTTTATTATGTCGGGTCTGTGTGTGTGTGTGTGTGTGTGTGTGTGTGTGTGTGTGTGTGTACACATGCGTGCGTATGCACTCACCCCCTAGAAAATGGAACTTTTTATTTTACTCATCTCAACAAAATCAAACATGTTTTAGACGGAATGGGCTAGATAGTAGGCTTAGTGATTAAGGCATTTGCCTCCATAGCCAAAGCACCAAGGTTCAAATTCTCAGGACCCAGGTTCGCCAGATGCACAAGGGGCTACGTAGGTCTGGAGTTCATTGGCAGTGGCTGGAGGCCTTGTGGTGACAGTTCTCTCTCTACCTCCCTCTCTCAATATCTCTCTTTCTGCCTCTCTATTGATGAAGGAAATGAATGAAAATAAATTGTGTGGTAAAACTGTTAAGAATGACTCTGTTTGGGTGGTGAAAAGGTAGTATTTTCCCTCCTTAGTCAAAAAATCTGATTTAAGTGACATCACTTCCTGCTGGTCTTTAGGGTGTCTTTTGAGAAGTCAGCTGTCACATGATTTGCAATACTCACCCTTTTGGATTTCTTTTATTCAAGTACTGGAGAAATGCCTGAAAGGCCACGTTAGTTTCCTGCAAAGTCTATTGACCCAAGTTCTATTTTCCGTTTCCCACATAAAGCTAGATGCACAATACTGCTTGCATCTAGAGTTCATTTGCAGAGCAGAGACGTCCTGGTGATCAACACTCACGCTCTCGCTTCCTCTCTATGTCTCTCTTCATTCTCTCTCTGCATGGATATAAATAGAAGCTTGGAAACATTTAAACTGAAATGTAGGGCATGATGGTTTGTTTTCTTCAATTCCAGCAGTTGTTAGGCAGATATAGGAGGATTACTTGGTTCAAAGTCAGCGTGGAGGCCCAGGGTGAGTTCAAGGCCGAGAGTGAGACCATAACTGGAAACAAGCAAATATGACTTCTTCCTGTCAGTTGAGTTTTTGTTAGAATATTGATGAGTTTCTTCAAGTTTGCTGAAATCTCATGGATTTCCAGCAAGGTTTTAAACACTTCTTCAGTGGACTTTTTGGACATACCTATTATCTGGTTAGTTTCTGGCACTTTATAGTTACATCCTGCTTCTCTGTCCTATAAACGCCCACACAAACATGCACACGCCTTTTGGTTCACATGCACCACAGATCATATGTGGAGGTGAAAGGACAACATAGGGTGTATATCGGCTCCTTCTACTTCGAGATAGTCTCTTATTTAGCATGCTGGTTCATTTCTGTGGTTCTGTGCCTTGGCCTCCTCTTTTCTCGTAGGTGCACTGTGATTCCCAGATGTTTACTGTGGATTTTGCTTGTGATGTGGGTTCTGTGGATCACAACTCAGGTCCAGGAGCAGTTTTTGGATATACATTGAGGGAGAGTAGAGGGACAATGGGCATGCCAGGGCCTCCAGCCCCTGCCAATGAACTCTAGCCAAATGTACCACCTTATGCCCATGACTTTTCCTGGCTACTGTGGAATCCAAGATAGGTCCTTTTGGCTTGGCCAGCAAGTGCCTTCACCACTGACTTAACTCTGCACTTGTTCAGGAGCAGTCTTTATGTCTGACTTAGTGGTGACAAAGTACAAGAAGCGGAGGGGGGGAGCGTGAGCTTACTATAGTGGGTGCACCAGGCCCTCCAGCCACGGCAAGGGAAGTCCAGATGCATGTGCCAACATGGTTTTCTTATTTAACTGGCACCTGGAGTATTGAATCTTGACCCTCAGGCGTCATAGGCAATTGCCTTAACTGATAAGCCATCATCCCTCCAGCCCCCATGTGCAGTTCTTGATGCCTGTTGATGTGTGATGTCATCCACAATGGGAAGGATCAGGTATCTGTTGCAGGCATTACCACCTCGCGTTGGGTCTGTTTCTGCAGAAATTCAAGTGGCCGCTTCCTACTGGGAGCCTGGAGGTCTTTCTGCTCTCAGCACTTGATGGTTCCTGAAATGCAGGTTTACAGCACGCTGCTTGTTCATCACCATTTAAGCCTTAGGTGGTGCTCCAAGCTCAGCTTTCTTCTAAATTGGCAGTTCCCCATGAATTCTGGAAGCCTCTGAAACCATTTTCCGGTAGACCAGGTCCTCCCGCATGTAGTCACGGTCTGGGCAATTGTGCCTAGCTCTGGGCTAAGTCGTCATGGTGGAACTAGGACCGGGCTCCTGTCCTCACCTAGCCCTGGACTTGGTAACATTGTGTCATTCCTTGAATCACACGGCACTGTCTTACACTGCTATGTGCTGCTTATTGCTGAGGTGAATTTAAAATATCTATATACTTCTATTGTCGTTTATTTAGATGTGAGAGGGAAAGAGACAAAGTGACATAGAGAAAGGGAGAAAGACAAGGGGTTCGCCAGGGCTTCCAGCGACTGCAAATGAACTCCAGATGCAAATGCCAGCATCTGCATCTGGCTGACATGGCTACTGGAGAATGACACCTAGGCAAGCCCCTCAACTCCTGAGCCATCTCTCCAGCACAGACACATTTTACCATACTCTTTCTGTTTTCCTTTGTTTTTTCCTTTGCTTTTTGACGAAGGGTCTCACTCTAGCTCAGTCTGACCTAGAATTCACTATGAATCTCATGGTGGTCTCGAGCTTATGGAAATCTCCACACCTTTTCCTCCCACATGCTGGGATCGAAGGTTTGTGCCACTACAACAGACCTTTCCAAAGATTTATGTAAATATTTACTTATTTATTTGAGATAGGTCGAGAAAGTAATGGAAAGAGAAAGAGGGGATGGGGCTCTGAGAGTGAGACAGAGAGAGAGGGACTTAGAGTGATGGCACGACAGGGCCTCAACTCACTGCAAACAATCTGTGGACACATTTCCCGCCTATATATGTGTTTTACATGGGTACTGGGAATTGAACCTGGGTCCTCAGGCTTCAAAGGCAAGTGCCTTGGCTGCTTCACCATTTTTCCATCCCATATGCACATTTCATAAAAGGGAAATTTAATTTTTATAAAGTCTCCCTTCCTTCATGGCCTCACAGTGGCTGATGCTACCGGCACAGGACCTGCATTATAGGAGGAAAGCATGATGGCAACAAAAGAGAAGAGAGACTAAATTGGAAAATGGCAGGGGTTTGTTAAGGGGGTATTGGTTGGGGAAAGTTACTGTTTTGAGCGGATTTTGATTAGGGTGCACAGATTATATTTAAAGAAGGTGTTTTGTGCACACACGCATGTGCCTGAACTTAAAACACATTCAGACACACACACACACACAATGTCATGCACATGCACACAAGACACATTCACATGCAAAATTTGCATATCATCCTCATCTCCTTGTTTCAATATCGTTTTAATTTTATTTATTTGTTTGAGTGCGACAGACAGAAAGAAAGAGAGAGAGAGAGAGAGAGAATGGGCGTGCTACAGCCTCCAGCCACTGCAAACAAACTCCAGACGCATGTGCTCCATTGTGCATCTGGCTGATGTGGTTCCTGAGCAATTGAGCCCCGAACCGGAGTGCTTAGGCTTCACAGGCAAGCGCTTAACCGCTAAGCCATCTCTGAAGCCCCTTTTCTCATTTTTTGAGCCAAACACAATAGACTGGCCTTTAATTTATTTTTATTTTTTAACCCGAAAGAGACATAATTGACAGGCCAGGGCCTCCAGGCAATGGAATGGAACTCCCCACGCATTTGTTGTGTTCAGTGCATGTGCGACCTGCAACATGCATCAGCTCATGTGTCTTTCTTGTGTAGTAACTGCATTGTGGAACATGGAACTTTTGGCTTCGCAGGACAGTGCCTTAACCAGTCATCCATCTCTCCACTCTTCAACGTTATGTTATTTTATATATATATTACATTTTTATGTGTAGCTGAGAGGGCTGGGATGTGTCACAGAGAGGGTGGGGAGAGAGAGAGAGAGACAGAAAAACAGAGAGAATGGATGTGCAGGGTCCCCTAGCATGTAATGTCAGATTCATGCCCCACTTTGTGCCGGCCCCTCTCTCTATCTCCCTCCCTCTGTCTCTCTCCCGGTCTCTATCACTCACACTGATTTTATTGTATGTTTTTCTTTAATTCTTACGGCACTATCTCAGTCTAGTGCAGGCTGAACTCGAATTTACTATATAGCCCAGGGATGACTTGAACTCACAGCTGTCCTCCCACTTCTGCTTCCTGAGCACTGGAATTAAACGTTTGTGCCACCTTGCCCTGATTGTAAGTGAACTGAAGCCAGGCCCTAACTGTTTGCAAGGAAGCACCTTTATCACTGTGCCATCTGTCTACCCCATTCAACATATCTTTTTGTGTTTTGTTGTCGTTTTAGTGGTAGAGTCGCACACTCTGCCAGGAAAACGTGGTATTAATTAGGTAGGCACACAATTAGTGATCGTGATGCCCTCTATCGAAAAGAAGCGGTAGGATACATACCTTCCTAGGGAAAGTCAGGCAAATGAAGGATATTTCATCAGCAGAAGATGCAAGTGAGAGCTCACAAAAGCTCTTGGTCTGGTTAGTGACATCAGGAAGTAAAGAAGGATGGAGAGATAACCCATAGGTTTGCAAAAGTGTTGACATCAGCAAGTCATATTTGGATCAGCTTTGTCCCCTCCTTTATTATGTCGGGTCTGTGTGTGTGTGTGTGTGTGTGTGTGTGTGTGTGTGTGTGTGTGTGTATACACATGCGTGCGTATGCACTCACCCCCTAGAAAATGGAACTTTTTATTTTACTCATCTCAACAAAATCAAACATGTTTTAGACGGAATGGGCTACATAGTAGGCTTAGTGATTAAGGCATTTGCCTCCATAGCCAAAGCACCAAGGTTCAAATTCTCAGGACCCAGGTTTGCCAGATGCACAAGGGGCTACGTAGGTCTGGAGTTCATTGGCAGTGGCTGGAGGCCTTGTGGTGACAGTTCTCTCTCTACCTCCCTCTCTCAATATCTCTCTTTCTGCCTCTCTATCGATGAAGGAAATGAATGAAAATAAATTGTGTGGTAAAACTGTTAAGAATGACTCTGTTTGGGTGGTGAAAAGGTAGTATTTTCCCTCCTTAGTCAAAAAATCTGATTTATGTGACATCACTTTCTGCTGGTCTTTAGGGTGTCTTTTGAGAAGTCAGCTGTCACATGATTTGCAATACTCACCCTTTTGGATTTCTTTTATTCAAGTACTGGAGAAATGCCTGAAAGGCCACGTTAGTTTCCTGCAAAGTCTATTGACCCAAGTTCTATTTTCCGTTTCCCACATAAAGCTAGATGCACAATACTGCTTGCATCTAGAGTTCATTTGCAGAGCAGAGACGTCCTGGTGATCAACACTCACGCTCTCGCTTCCTCTCTATGTCTCTCTTCATTCTCTCTCTGCATGGATATAAATAGAAGCTTGGAAACATTTAAACTGAAATGTAGGGCATGATGGTTTGTTTTCTTCAATTCCAGCAGTTGTTAGGCAGATATAGGAGGATTACTTGGTTCAAAGTCAGCGTGGAGGCCCAGGGTGAGTTCAAGGCCGAGAGTGAGACCATAACTGGAAACAAGCAAATATGACTTCTTCCTGTCAGTTGAGTTTTTGTTAGAATATTGATGAGTTTCTTCAAGTTTGCTGAAATCTCATGGATTTCCAGCAAGGTTTTAAACACTTCTTCAGTGGACTTTTTGGACATACCTATTATCTGGTTAGTTTCTGGCACTTTATAGTTACATCCTGCTTCTCTGTCCTATAAACGCCCACACAAACATGCACACGCCTTTTGGTTCACATGCACCACAGATCATATGTGGAGGTGAAAGGACAACATAGGGTGTATATCGGCTCCTTCTACTTCGAGATAGTCTCTTATTTAGCATGCTGGTTCATTTCTGTGGTTCTGTGCCTTGGCCTCCTCTTTTCTCGTAGGTGCACTGTGATTCCCAGATGTTTACTGTGGATTTTGCTTGTGATGTGGGTTCTGTGGATCACAACTCAGGTCCAGGAGCAGTTTTTGGATATACATTGAGGGAGAGTAGAGGGACAATGGGCATGCCAGGGCCTCCAGCCCCTGCCAATGAACTCTAGCCAAATGTACCACCTTATGCCCATGACTTTTCCTGGCTACTGTGGAATCCAAGATAGGTCCTTTTGGCTTGGCCAGCAAGTGCCTTCACCACTGACTTAACTCTGCACTTGTTCAGGAGCAGTCTTTATGTCTGACTTAGTGGTGACAAAGTACAAGAAGCGGAGGGGGGGAGCGTGAGCTTACTATAGTGGGTGCACCAGGCCCTCCAGCCACGGCAAGGGAAGTCCAGATGCATGTGCCAACATGGTTTTCTTATTTAACTGGCACCTGGAGTATTGAATCTTGACCCTCAGGCGTCATAGGCAATTGCCTTAACTGATAAGCCATCATCCCTCCAGCCCCCATGTGCAGTTCTTGATGCCTGTTGATGTGTGATGTCATCCACAATGGGAAGGATCAGGTATCTGTTGCAGGCATTACCACCTCGCGTTGGGTCTGTTTCTGCAGAAATTCAAGTGGCCGCTTCCTACTGGGAGCCTGGAGGTCTTTCTGCTCTCAGCACTTGATGGTTCCTGAAATGCAGGTTTACAGCACGCTGCTTGTTCATCACCATTTAAGCCTTAGGTGGTGCTCCAAGCTCAGCTTTCTTCTAAATTGGCAGTTCCCCATGAATTCTGGAAGCCTCTGAAACCATTTTCCGGTAGACCAGGTCCTCCCGCATGTAGTCACGGTCTGGGCAATTGTGCCTAGCTCTGGGCTAAGTCGTCATGGTGGAACTAGGACCGGGCTCCTGTCCTCACCTAGCCCTGGACTTGGTAACATTGTGTCATTCCTTGAATCACACGGCACTGTCTTACACTGCTATGTGCTGCTTATTGCTGAGGTGAATTTAAAATATCTATATACTTCTATTGTCGTTTATTTAGATGTGAGAGGGAAAGAGACAAAGTGACATAGAGAAAGGGAGAAAGACAAGGGGTTCGCCAGGGCTTCCAGCGACTGCAAATGAACTCCAGATGCAAATGCCAGCATCTGCATCTGGCTGACATGGCTACTGGAGAATGACACCTAGGCAAGCCCCTCAACTCCTGAGCCATCTCTCCAGCACAGACACATTTTACCATACTCTTTCTGTTTTCCTTTGTTTTGTCCTTTGCTTTTTGACGAAGGGTCTCACTCTAGCTCAGTCTGACCTAGAATTCACTATGAATCTCATGGTGGTCTCGAGCTTATGGAAATCTCCACACCTTTTCCTCCCACATGCTGGGATCGAAGGTTTGTGCCACTACAACAGACCTTTCCAAAGATTTATGTAAATATTTACTTATTTATTTGAGATAGGTCGAGAAAGTAATGGAAAGAGAAAGAGGGGATGGGGCTCTGAGAGTGAGACAGAG
The DNA here is from genome assembly GCF_020740685.1 of Jaculus jaculus. Taxonomy (NCBI): domain Eukaryota; kingdom Metazoa; phylum Chordata; class Mammalia; order Rodentia; family Dipodidae; genus Jaculus; species Jaculus jaculus. The sequence goes on from NW_025423501.1 coordinate 632,805, forward strand.
AGAGAGGGACTTAGAGTGATGGCACGACAGGGCCTCAACTCACTGCAAACAATCTGTGGACACATTTCCCGCCTATATATGTGTTTTACATGGGTACTGGGAATTGAACCTGGGTCCTCAGGCTTCAAAGGCAAGTGCCTTGGCTGCTTCACCATTTTTCCATCCCATATGCACATTTCATAAAAGGGAAATTTAATTTTTATAAAGTCTCCCTTCCTTCATGGCCTCACAGTGGCTGATGCTACCGGCACAGGACCTGCATTATAGGAGGAAAGCATGATGGCAACAAAAGAGAAGAGAGACTAAATTGGAAAATGGCAGGGGTTTGTTAAGGGGGTATTGGTTGGGGAAAGTTACTGTTTTGAGCGGATTTTGATTCCCTAATCAGATTATATTTAAAGAAGGTGTTTTGTGCACACACGCATGTGCCTGAACTTAAAACACATTCAGACACACACACACACACAATGTCATGCACATGCACACAAGACACATTCACATGCAAAATTTGCATATCATCCTCATCTCCTTGTTTCAATATCGTTTTAATTTTATTTATTTGTTTGAGTGCGACAGACAGAAAGAAAGAGAGAGAGAGAGAGAGAGAATGGGCGTGCTACAGCCTCCAGCCACTGCAAACAAACTCCAGACGCATGTGCTCCATTGTGCATCTGGCTGATGTGGTTCCTGAGCAATTGAGCCTCGAACCGGAGTGCTTAGGCTTCACAGGCAAGCGCTTAACCGCTAAGCCATCTCTGAAGCCCCTTTTCTCATTTTTTGAGCCAAACACAATAGACTGGCCTTTAATTTATTTTTATTTTTTAACGCGAAAGAGACATAATTGGCAGGCCAGGGGCTCCAGGCAATGGAATGGAACTCCCCACGCATTTGTTGTGTTGAGTGCATGTGCGACCTGCAACATGCATCAGCTCATGTGTCTTTCTTGTGTAGTACCTGCATTGTGGAACATGGAACATTTGGCTTCGCAGGACAGTGCCTTAACCAGTCATCCATCTCTCCACTCTTCAACGTTATGTTATTTTATATATATATTACATTTTTATGTGTAGCTGAGAGGGCTGGGATGTGTCCCAGACAGGGTGGGGAGAGAGAGAGAGAGACAGAAAAACAGAGAGAATGGATGTGCAGGGTCCCCTAGCATGTAATGTCAGATTCATGCACCACTTTGTGCCGGCCCCTCTCTCTATCTCCCTCCCTCTGTCTCTCTCCCGGTCTCTATCACTCACTCTGATTTTATTGTATGTTTTTCTTTAATTCTTACGGCACTATCTCAGTCTAGTGCAGGCTGAACTCGAATTTACTATATAGCCCAGGGATGACTTGAACTCACAGCTGTCCTCCCACTTCTGCTTCCTGAGCACTGGAATTAAACGTGTGTGCCACCATGCCCTGATTGTAAGTGAACGGGAGGCAGGCCCTAACTGTTTGCAAGGAAGCACCTTTATCACTGTGCCATCTGTCTAACCCATTCAACATATCTTTTTGTGTTTTGTTCTCGTTTTAGTGGTAGAGTCGCACACTCTGCCAGGATAACGTGGTATTAACTAGGTAGGCAAACAATTAGTGATCGTGATGCGCTCTATCGAAAAGAAGCGGTAGGATACATACCTTCCTAGGGAAAGTCAGGCAAATGAAGGACATTTCATCAGCAGAAGATGCAAGTGAGAGCTCACAAAAGCTCTTGGTCTGGTTAGTGACATCAGGAAGTAAAGAAGGACGGAGAGATAACCCATAGGTTTGCAAAAGTGTTGACATCTGCAAGTCATATTTGGATCAGCTTTGTCCCCTCCTTTATTATGTCGGGTCTGTGTGTGTGTGTGTGTGTGTGTGTGTGTGTGTGTGTGTACACATGCGTGCGTATGCACTCACCCCCTAGAAAATGGAACTTTTTATTTTACTCATCTCAACAAAATCAAACATGTTTTAGACGGAATGGGCTAGATAGTAGGCTTAGTGATTAAGGCATTTGCCTCCATAGCCAAAGCACCAAGGTTCAAATTCTCAGGACCCAGGTTCGCCAGATGCACAAGGGGCTACGTAGGTCTGGAGTTCATTGGCAGTGGCTGGAGGCCTTGTGGTGACAGTTCTCTCTCTACCTCCCTCTCTCAATATCTCTCTTTCTGCCTCTCTATTGATGAAGGAAATGAATGAAAATAAATTGTGTGGTAAAACTGTTAAGAATGACTCTGTTTGGGTGGTGAAAAGGTAGTATTTTCCCTCCTTAGTCAAAAAATCTGATTTAAGTGACATCACTTCCTGCTGGTCTTTAGGGTGTCTTTTGAGAAGTCAGCTGTCACATGATTTGCAATACTCACCCTTTTGGATTTCTTTTATTCAAGTACTGGAGAAATGCCTGAAAGGCCACGTTAGTTTCCTGCAAAGTCTATTGACCCAAGTTCTATTTTCCGTTTCCCACATAAAGCTAGATGCACAATACTGCTTACATCTAGAGTTCATTTGCAGAGCAGAGACGTCCTGGTGATCAACACTCACGCTCTCGCTTCCTCTCTATGTCTCTCTTCATTCTCTCTCTGCATGGATATAAATAGAAGCTTGGAAACATTTAAACTGAAATGTAGGGCATGATGGTTTGTTTTCTTCAATTCCAGCAGTTGTTAGGCAGATATAGGAGGATTACTTGGTTCAAAGTCAGCGTGGAGGCCCAGGGTGAGTTCAAGGCCGAGAGTGAGACCATAACTGGAAACAAGCAAATATGACTTCTTCCTGTCAGTTGAGTTTTTGTTAGAATATTGATGAGTTTCTTCAAGTTTGCTGAAATCTCATGGATTTCCAGCAAGGTTTTAAACACTTCTTCAGTGGACTTTTTGGACATACCTATTATCTGGTTAGTTTCTGGCACTTTATAGTTACATCCTGCTTCTCTGTCCTATAAACGCCCACACAAACATGCACACGCCTTTTGGTTCACATGCACCACAGATCATATGTGGAGGTGAAAGGACAACATAGGGTGTATATCGGCTCCTTCTACTTCGAGATAGTCTCTTATTTAGCATGCTCGTTCATTTCTGTGGTTCTGTGCCTTGGCGTCCTCTTTTCTCGTAGGTGCACTGTGATTCCCAGATGTTTACTGTGGATTTTGCTTGTGATGTGGGTTCTGTGGATCACAACTCAGGTCCAGGAGCAGTTTTTGGATATACATTGAGGGAGAGTAGAGGGACAATGGGCATGCCAGGGCCTCCAGCCCCTGCCAATGAACTCTAGCCAAATGTACCACCTTATGCCCATGACTTTTCCTGGCTACTGTGGAATCCAAGATAGGTCCTTTTGGCTTGGCCAGCAAGTGCCTTCACCACTGACTTAACTCTCCACTTTGTTCAGGAGCAGTCTTTATGTCTGACTTAGTGGTGACAAAGTACAAGAAGCGGAGGGGGGGAGCGTGAGCTTACTATAGCGGGTGCACCAGGCCCTCCAGCCATGGCAAGGGAACTCCAGATGCATGTGCCAACATGGTTTTCTTCTTTAACTGGCACCAGGAGTATTGAATCTTGACCCTCAGGCTTCATAGGCAATTGCCTTAACTGATAAGCCATCATCCCTCCAGCCCCCATGTGCAGTTCTTGATGCCTGTTGATGTGTGATGTCATCCACAATGGGAAGGATCAGGTATCTGTTGCAGGCATTACCACCTCGCGTTGGGTCTGTTTCTGCAGAAATTCAAGTGGCCGCTTCCTACTGGGAGCCTGGAGGTCTTTCTGCTCTCAGCACTTGATGGTTCCTGAAATGCAGGTTTACAGCACGCTGCTTGTTCATCACCATTTAAGCCTTAGGTGGTGCTCCAAGCTCAGCTTTCTTCTAAATTGGCAGTTCCCCATGAAATCTGTAAGCCTCTGAAACCATTTTCCGGTAGACCAGGTCCTCCCGCATGTAGTCACGGTCGGGGCACTTGTGCCTTGCTCTGGGCTAAGTCGTCATGGTGGAACTAGGACCGGGCTCCTGTCCTCACCTAGCCCTGGACTTGGTAACATTTTGTCATTCCTTGAATCACACAGCACTGTCTTACACTGCTATGTGCTGCTTATTGCTGAGGTGAATTTAAAATATCTATATACTTTATTGTCGTTTATTTAGATGTGAGAGGGAAAGAGACAAAGTGACATAGAGAAAGGGAGAAAGAGAAGGGGTTTGCCAGGGCTTCCAGGCGACTCCAAGTGAACTCCAGATGCAGATGCCAGCATCTGCATCTGGCTGACATGGCTACTGGAGAATGACACCTAGGCAAGCCCCTCAACTCCTGAGCCATCTCTCCAGCACAGACACATTTTAACATACTCTTTCGGTTTTCCTTTGTTTTGTCCTTTGCTTTTTGACCAAGGGTCTCACTCTAGCTCAGTCTGACCAAGAATTCACAATGAATCTCTTGGTGGTCTCGAGCGTATGGAAATCTCCACACCTTTTCCTCCCACATGCTGGGATCGAAGGTTTGTGCCACTACAACAGACCTTTCCAAAGATTTATGTAAATATTTACTTATTTATTTGAGATAGGTCGAGAAAGTAATGGAAAGAGAAAGAGGGGATGGGGCTCTGAGAGTGAGACAGAGAGAGAGGGAGTTAGAGTGATGGCACGACAGGGCCTCAACTCACTGCAAACAATCTGTGGACACATTTCCCGCCTATATATGTGTTTTACATGGGTACTGGGAATTGAACCTGGGTCCTCAGGCTTCAAAGGCAAGTGCCTTGGCTGCTTCACCATTTTTCCATCCCATATGCACATTTCATAAAAGGGAAATTTAATTTTTATAAAGTCTCCCTTCCTTCATGGCCTCACAGTGGCTGATGCTACCGGCACAGGACCTGCATTATAGGAGGAAAGCATGATGGCAACAAAAGAGAACAGAGACTAAATTGGAAAATGGCAGGGGTTTGTTAAGGGGGTATTGGTTGGGGAAAGTTACTGTTTTGAGCGGATTTTGATTAGGGTGCACAGATTATATTTAAAGAAGGTGTTTTGTGCACACACGCATGTGCCTGAACTTAAAACACATTCAGACACACACACACACACAATGTCATGCACATGCACACAAGACACATTCACATGCAAAATTTGCATATCATCCTCATCTCTTTGTTTCAATATCGTTTTAATTTTATTTATTTGTTTGAGTGCGACAGAGAGAAAGAAAGAGAGAGAGAGAGAGAGAGAATGGGCGTGCTACAGCCTCCAGCCACTGCAAACAAACTCCAGACGCATGTGCTCCATTGTGCATCTGGCTGATGTGGTTCCTGAGCAATTGAGCCTCGAACCGGAGTGCTTAGGCTTCACAGGCAAGCGCTTAACCGCTAAGCCATCTCTGAAGCCCCTTTTCTCATTTTTTGAGCCAAACACAATAGACTGGCCTTTAATTTATTTTTATTTTTTAACCCGAAAGAGACATAATTGGCAGGCCAGGGGCTCCAGGCAATGGAATGGAACTCCCCACGCATTTGTTGTGTTGAGTGCATGTGCGACCTGCAACATGCATCAGCTCATGTGTCTTTCTTGTGTAGTAACCTGCATTGTGGAACATGGAACATTTGGCTTCGCAGGACAGTGCCTTAACCAGTCATCCATCTCTCCACTCTTCAACGTTATGTTATTTTATATATATATTACATTTTTATGTGTAGCTGAGAGGGCTGGGATGTGTCACAGAGAGGGTGGGGAGAGAGAGAGAGAGAGAGAAAAACAGAGAGAATGGATGTGCAGGGTCCCCTAGCATGTAATGTCAGATTCATGCCCCACTTTGTGCCGGCCCCTCTCTCTATCTCCCTCCCTCTGTCTCTCTCCCGGTCTCTATCACTCACTCTGATTTTATTGTATGTTTTTCTTTAATTCTTACGGCACTATCTCAGTCTAGTGCAGGCTGAACTCGAATTTACTATATAGCCCAGGGATGACTTGAACTCACAGCTGTCCTCCCACTTCTGCTTCCTGAGCACTGGAATTAAACGTGTGTGCCACCATGCCCTGATTGTAAGTGAACGGAAGGCAGGCCCTAACTGTTTGCAAGGAAGCACCTTTATCACTGTGCCATCTGTCTACCCCATTCAACATATCTTTTTGTGTTTTTTTCTCGTTTTAGTGGTAGAGTCGCACACTGTGCCAGGATAACGTGGTATTAACTAGGTAGGCAAACAATTAGTGATCGTGATGCCCTCTATCGAAAAGAAGCGGTAGGATACATACCTTCCTAGGGAAAGTCAGGCAAATGAAGGACATTTCATCAGCAGAAGATGCAAGTGAGAGCTCACAAAAGCTCTTGGTCTGGTTAGTGACATCAGGAAGTAAAGAAGGATGGAGAGATAACCCATAGGTTTGCAAAAGTGTTGACATCAGCAAGTCATATTTGGATCAGCTTTGTCCCCTCCTTTATTATGTCGGGTCTGTGTGTGTGTGTGTGTGTGTGTACACATGCGTGCGTATGCACTCACCCCCTAGAAAATGGAACTTTTTATTTTACTCATCTCAACAAAATCAAACATGTTTTAGACGGAATGGGCTAGATAGTAGGCTTAGTGATTTAAGGCATTTGCCTCCATAGCCAAAGCACCAAGGTTCAAATTCTCAGGACCCAGGTTCGCCAGATGCACAAGGGGGCTACATAGGTCTGGAGTTCATTGGCAGTGGCTGGAGGCCTTGTGGGTGACAGTTCTCTCTCTACCTCCCTCTCTCAATATCTCTCTTTCTGCCTCTCTATCGATGAAGGAAATGAATGAAAATAAATTGTGTGGTAAAACTGTTAAGAATAGACTCTGTTTGGGTGGTGAAAAGGTAGTATTTTCCCTCCTTAGTCAAAAAAATCTGATTTAAGTGACATCACTTTCCTGCTGGTCTTTAGGGTGTCTTTTGAGAAGTCAGCTGTCACATGATTTGCAATACTCACCCTTTTGGATTTCTTTTATTCAAGTACTGAGAAAATGCCTGAAAGGCCACGTTAGTTTCCTGCAAAGTCTTTTGACCCAAGTTCTATTTTCCGTTTCCCACATAAAGCTAGATGCACAATACTGCTTGCATCTAGGAGTTCATTTGCAGAGCAGAGACGTCCTGGTGATCA
>NW_025423501.1:639988-773306 GCF_020740685.1 Jaculus jaculus
GTGCATGTGCGACCCTTCAACATGCATCAGCTCATGTGTCTTCCTTGTGTAGTAACTGCATTGTGGAACATGGAACTTTTGGCTTCACAGGACAGTGCCTTAACCAGTCATCCATCTCTCCACTCTTCAACATTATGTTATTTTATATATATATTACATTTTTGTGTGTAGCTGAGAGGGCTGGGATGTGTCACAGAGAGGGTGGGGAGAGAGAGAGGAGACAGAAAAACAGAGAGAATGGATGTGCCAGGGTCCCCTAGCATGTAATGTCAGATTCATGCCCCACTTTGTGCCGGCCCCTCTCTCTATCTCCCTCCCTCTGTCTCTCTCCCGGTCTCTATCACTCACTCTGATTTTATTGTATGTTTTTCTTTAATTCTTACGGCACTATCTCAGTCTAGTGCAGGCTGAACTCGAATTTACTATATGGCCCAGGGATGACTTGAACTCACAGCTGTCCTCCCACTTCTGCTTCCTGAGCACTGGAATTAAAAGTGTGTGCCACCATGCCCTGAGTGTAAGTGAACTGAAGCCAGGCCCTAACTGTTTGCAAGGAAGCACCTTTATCACTGTGCCATCTGTCTACCCCATTCAACATATCTTTTTGTGTTTTGTTCTCGTTTTAGTGGTAGAGTCGCACACTCTGCCAGGATAACGCGGTATTAACTAGGTAGGCAAACAAGTAGTGATCGTGATGCCCTCCATCAAAAAGAAGCGGTAGGATACATAACTTCCTAGGGAAAGTCAGGCAAATGAAGGACATTTCATCAGCAGAAGATGCAAGTGAGAGCTCACAAAAGCTCTTGGTCTGGTTAGTGACATCAGGAAGTAAAGAAGGATGGAGAGATAACCCATAGGTTTTCAAAAGTGTTGACATCAGCAAGTCATATTTGGATCAGCTTTGTCCCCTCCTTTATTTTGTCGGGTCTGTGTGTGTGTGTGTGTGTGTGTGTGTGTGTGTGTGTACACTTGCCTGCGTATGCACTCACCCCCTAGAAAATGGAACTTTTTATTTTACTCATCTCAACAAAATCAAACATGTATTAGAAGGAATGGGCTAGATAGTAGGCTTAGTGATTAAGGCATTTGCCTCCATAGCCAAAGCACCAAGGTTCAAATTCTCAGGACCCAGGTTCGCCAGATGCACAAGGGGCTACGTAGGTCTGGAGTTCATTGGCAGTGGCTGGAGGCCTTGTGGTGACAGTTCTCTCTCTACCTCCCTCTCTCAATATCTCTCTTTCTGCCTCTCTATCGATGAAGGAAATGAATGAAAATAAATTGTGTGGTAAAACTGTTAAGAATGACTCTGTTTGGGTGGTGAAAAGGTAGTATTTTCCCTCCTTAGTCAAAAAATCTGATTTAAGTGACATCACTTTCTGCTGGTCTTTAGGGTGTCTTTTGAGAAGTCAGCTGTCACATGATTTGCAATACTCACCCTTTTGGATTTCTTTTATTCAAGTACTGGAGAAATGCCTGAAAGGCCACGTTAGTTTCCTGCAAAGTCTATTGACCCAAGTTCTATTTTCCGTTTCCCACATAAAGCTAGATGCACAATACTGCTTGCATCTAGAGTTCATTTGCAGAGCAGAGACGTCCTGGTGATCAACACTCACGCTCTCGCTTCCTCTCTATGTATCTCTTCATTCTCTCTCTGCATGGATATAAATAGAAGCTTGGAAACATTTAAACTGAAATGTAGGGCATGATGGTTTGTTTTCTTCAATTCCAGCAGTTGTTAGGCAGATATAGGAGGATTACTTGGTTCAAAGTCAGCGTGGAGGCCCAGGGTGAGTTCAAGGCCGAGAGTGAGACCATAACTGGAAACAAGCAAATATGACTTCTTCCTGTCAGTTGAGTTTTTGTTAGAATATTGATGAGTTTCTTCAAGTTTGCTGAAATCTCATGGATTTCCAGCAAGGTTTTAAACACTTCTTCAGTGGACTTTTTGGACATACCTATTATCTGGTTAGTTTCTGGCACTATATAGTTACATCCTGCTTCTCTGTCCTATAAACGCCCACACAAACATGCACACGCCTTTTGGTTCACCTGCACCACAGATCATATGTGGAGGTGAAAGGACAACATAGGGTGTATATCGGCTCCTTCTACTTCGAGATAGTCTCTTATTTAGCATGCTGGTTCATTTCTGTGGTTCTGTGGCTTGGCCTCCTCTTTTCTCGTAGGTGCACTGTGATTCCCAGATGTTTACTGTGGATTTTGCTTGTGATGTGGGTTCTGTGGATCACAACTCAGGTCCAGGAGCAGTTTTTGGATATACATTGAGGGAGAGTAGAGGGACAATGGGCATGCCAGGGCCTCCAGCCCCTGCCAATGAACTCTAGCCAAATGTACCACCTTATGCCCATGACTTTTCCTGGCTACTGTGGAATCCAAGATAGGTCCTTTTGGCTTGGCCAGCAAGTGCCTTCACCACTGACTTAACTCTGCACTTGTTCAGGAGCAGTCTTTATGTCTGACTTAGTGGTGACAAAGTACAAGAAGCGGAGGGGGGGAGCGTGAGCTTACTATAGTGGGTGCACCAGGCCCTCCAGCCACGGCAAGGGAAGTCCAGATGCATGTGCCAACATGGTTTTCTTATTTAACTGGCACCTGGAGTATTGAATCTTGACCCTCAGGCGTCATAGGCAATTGCCTTAACTGATAAGCCATCATCCCTCCAGCCCCCATGTGCAGTTCTTGATGCCTGTTGATGTGTGATGTCATCCACAATGGGAAGGATCAGGTATCTGTTGCAGGCATTACCACCTCGCGTTGGGTCTGTTTCTGCAGAAATTCAAGTGGCCGCTTCCTACTGGGAGCCTGGAGGTCTTTCTGCTCTCAGCACTTGATGGTTCCTGAAATGCAGGTTTACAGCACGCTGCTTGTTCATCACCATTTAAGCCTTAGGTGGTGCTCCAAGCTCAGCTTTCTTCTAAATTGGCAGTTCCCCATGAATTCTGGAAGCCTCTGAAACCATTTTCCGGTAGACCAGGTCCTCCCGCATGTAGTCACGGTCTGGGCACTTGTGCCTAGCTCTGGGCTAAGTCGTCATGGTGGAACTAGGACCGGGCTCCTGTCCTCACCTAGCCCTGGACTTGGTAACATTGTGTCATTCCTTGAATCACACGGCACTGTCTTACACTGCTATGTGCTGCTTATTGCTGAGGTGAATTTAAAATATCTATATACTTCTATTGTCGTTTATTTAGATGTGAGAGGGAAAGAGACAAAGTGACATAGAGAAAGGGAGAAAGACAAGGGGTTCGCCAGGGCTTCCAGCGACTGCAAATGAACTCCAGATGCAAATGCCAGCATCTGCATCTGGCTGACATGGCTACTGGAGAATGACACCTAGGCAAGCCCCTCAACTCCTGAGCCATCTCTCCAGCACAGACACATTTTACCATACTCTTTCTGTTTTCCTTTGTTTTGTCCTTTGCTTTTTGACGAAGGGTCTCACTCTAGCTCAGTCTGACCTAGAATTCACTATGAATCTCATGGTGGTCTCGAGCTTATGGAAATCTCCACACCTTTTCCTCCCACATGCTGGGATCGAAGGTTTGTGCCACTACAACAGACCTTTCCAAAGATTTATGTAAATATTTACTTATTTATTTGAGATAGGTCGAGAAAGTAATGGAAAGACAAAGAGGGGATGGGGCTCTGAGAGTGAGACAGAGAGAGAGGGACTTAGAGTGATGGCACGACAGGGCCTCAACTCACTGCAAACAATCTGTGGACACATTTCCCACCTATATATGTGTTTTACATGGGTACTGGGAATTGAACCTGGGTCCTCAGGCTTCAAAGGCAAGTGCCTTGGCTGCTTCACCATTTTTCCATCCCATATGCACATTTCATAAAAGGGAAATTTAATTTTTATAAAGTCTCCCTTCCTTCATGGCCTCACAGTGGCTGATGCTACCGGCACAGGACCTGCATTATAGGAGGAAAGCATGATGGCAACAAAAGAGAAGAGAGACTAAATTGGAAAATGGCAGGGGTTTGTTAAGGGGGTATTGGTTGGGGAAAGTTACTGTTTTGAGCGGATTTTGATTAGGGTGCACAGATTATATTTAAAGAAGGTGTTTTGTGCACACACGCATGTGCCTGAACTTAAAACACATTCAGACACACACACACACACAATGTCATGCACATGCACACAAGACACATTCACATGCAAAATTTGCATATCATCCTCATCTCTTTGTTTCAATATCGTTTTAATTTTATTTATTTGTTTGAGTGCGACAGACAGAAAGAAAGAGAGAGAGAGAGAGAGAGAATGGGCGTGCTACAGCCTCCAGCCACTGCAAACAAACTCCAGACGCATGTGCTCCATTGTGCATCTGGCTGATGTGGTTCCTGAGCAATTGAGCCCCGAACCGGAGTGCTTAGGCTTCACAGGCAAGCGCTTAACCGCTAAGCCATCTCTGAAGCCCCTTTTCTCATTTTTTGAGCCAAACACAATAGACTGGCCTTTAATTTATTTTTATTTTTTAACCCGAAAGAGACATAATTGACAGGCCAGGGCCTCCAGGCAATGGAATGGAACTCCCCACGCATTTGTTGTGTTCAGTGCATGTGCGACCTGCAACATGCATCAGCTCATGTGTCTTTCTTGTGTAGTAACTGCATTGTGGAACATGGAACTTTTGGCTTCGCAGGACAGTGCCTTAACCAGTCATCCATCTCTCCACTCTTCAACGTTATGTTATTTTATATATATATTACATTTTTATGTGTAGCTGAGAGGGCTGGGATGTGTCACAGAGAGGGTGGGGAGAGAGAGAGAGAGACAGAAAAACAGAGAGAATGGATGTGCAGGGTCCCCTAGCATGTAATGTCAGATTCATGCCCCACTTTGTGCCGGCCCCTCTCTCTATCTCCCTCCCTCTGTCTCTCTCCCGGTCTCTATCACTCACACTGATTTTATTGTATGTTTTTCTTTAATTCTTACGGCACTATCTCAGTCTAGTGCAGGCTGAACTCGAATTTACTATATAGCCCAGGGATGACTTGAACTCACAGCTGTCCTCCCACTTCTGCTTCCTGAGCACTGGAATTAAACGTTTGTGCCACCTTGCCCTGATTGTAAGTGAACTGAAGCCAGGCCCTAACTGTTTGCAAGGAAGCACCTTTATCACTGTGCCATCTGTCTACCCCATTCAACATATCTTTTTGTGTTTTGTTGTCGTTTTAGTGGTAGAGTCGCACACTCTGCCAGGAAAACGTGGTATTAATTAGGTAGGCACACAATTAGTGATCGTGATGCCCTCTATCGAAAAGAAGCGGTAGGATACATACCTTCCTAGGGAAAGTCAGGCAAATGAAGGATATTTCATCAGCAGAAGATGCAAGTGAGAGCTCACAAAAGCTCTTGGTCTGGTTAGTGACATCAGGAAGTAAAGAAGGATGGAGAGATAACCCATAGGTTTGCAAAAGTGTTGACATCAGCAAGTCATATTTGGATCAGCTTTGTCCCCTCCTTTATTATGTCGGGTCCGTGTGTGTGTGTGTGTGTGTGTGTGTGTGTGTGTGTGTGTGTACACATGCGTGCGTATGCACTCACCCCCTAGAAAATGGAACTTTTTATTTTACTCATCTCAACAAAATCAAACATGTTTTAGACGGAATGGGCTACATAGTAGGCTTAGTGATTAAGGCATTTGCCTCCATAGCCAAAGCACCAAGGTTCAAATTCTCAGGACCCAGGTTTGCCAGATGCACAAGGGGCTACGTAGGTCTGGAGTTCATTGGCAGTGGCTGGAGGCCTTGTGGTGACAGTTCTCTCTCTACCTCCCTCTCTCAATATCTCTCTTTCTGCCTCTCTATCGATGAAGGAAATGAATGAAAATAAATTGTGTGGTAAAACTGTTAAGAATGACTCTGTTTGGGTGGTGAAAAGGTAGTATTTTCCCTCCTTAGTCAAAAAATCTGATTTATGTGACATCACTTTCTGCTGGTCTTTAGGGTGTCTTTTGAGAAGTCAGCTGTCACATGATTTGCAATACTCACCCTTTTGGATTTCTTTTATTCAAGTACTGGAGAAATGCCTGAAAGGCCACGTTAGTTTCCTGCAAAGTCTATTGACCCAAGTTCTATTTTCCGTTTCCCACATAAAGCTAGATGCACAATACTGCTTGCATCTAGAGTTCATTTGCAGAGCAGAGACGTCCTGGTGATCAACACTCACGCTCTCGCTTCCTCTCTATGTCTCTCTTCATTCTCTCTCTGCATGGATATAAATAGAAGCTTGGAAACATTTAAACTGAAATGTAGGGCATGATGGTTTGTTTTCTTCAATTCCAGCAGTTGTTAGGCAGATATAGGAGGATTACTTGGTTCAAAGTCAGCGTGGAGGCCCAGGGTGAGTTCAAGGCCGAGAGTGAGACCATAACTGGAAACAAGCAAATATGACTTCTTCCTGTCAGTTGAGTTTTTGTTAGAATATTGATGAGTTTCTTCAAGTTTGCTGAAATCTCATGGATTTCCAGCAAGGTTTTAAACACTTCTTCAGTGGACTTTTTGGACATACCTATTATCTGGTTAGTTTCTGGCACTTTATAGTTACATCCTGCTTCTCTGTCCTATAAACGCCCACACAAACATGCACACGCCTTTTGGTTCACATGCACCACAGATCATATGTGGAGGTGAAAGGACAACATAGGGTGTATATCGGCTCCTTCTACTTCGAGATAGTCTCTTATTTAGCATGCTGGTTCATTTCTGTGGTTCTGTGCCTTGGCCTCCTCTTTTCTCATAGGTGCACTGTGATTCCCAGATGTTTACTGTGGATTTTGCTTGTGATGTGGGTTCTGTGGATCACAACTCAGGTCCAGGAGCAGTTTTTGGATATACATTGAGGGAGAGTAGAGGGACAATGGGCATGCCAGGGCCTCCAGCCCCTGCCAATGAACTCTAGCCAAATGTACCACCTTATGCCCATGACTTTTCCTGGCTACTGTGGAATCCAAGATAGGTCCTTTTGGCTTGGCCAGCAAGTGCCTTCACCACTGACTTAACTCTGCACTTGTTCAGGAGCAGTCTTTATGTCTGACTTAGTGGTGACAAAGTACAAGAAGCGGAGGGGGGGAGCGTGAGCTTACTATAGTGGGTGCACCAGGCCCTCCAGCCACGGCAAGGGAAGTCCAGATGCATGTGCCAACATGGTTTTCTTATTTAACTGGCACCTGGAGTATTGAATCTTGACCCTCAGGCGTCATAGGCAATTGCCTTAACTGATAAGCCATCATCCCTCCAGCCCCCATGTGCAGTTCTTGATGCCTGTTGATGTGTGATGTCATCCACAATGGGAAGGATCAGGTATCTGTTGCAGGCATTACCACCTCGCGTTGGGTCTGTTTCTGCAGAAATTCAAGTGGCCGCTTCCTACTGGGAGCCTGGAGGTCTTTCTGCTCTCAGCACTTGATGGTTCCTGAAATGCAGGTTTACAGCACGCTGCTTGTTCATCACCATTTAAGCCTTAGGTGGTGCTCCAAGCTCAGCTTTCTTCTAAATTGGCAGTTCCCCATGAATTCTGGAAGCCTCTGAAACCATTTTCCGGTAGACCAGGTCCTCCCGCATGTAGTCACGGTCTGGGCAATTGTGCCTAGCTCTGGGCTAAGTCGTCATGGTGGAACTAGGACCGGGCTCCTGTCCTCACCTAGCCCTGGACTTGGTAACATTGTGTCATTCCTTGAATCACACGGCACTGTCTTACACTGCTATGTGCTGCTTATTGCTGAGGTGAATTTAAAATATCTATATACTTCTATTGTCGTTTATTTAGATGTGAGAGGGAAAGAGACAAAGTGACATAGAGAAAGGGAGAAAGACAAGGGGTTCGCCAGGGCTTCCAGCGACTGCAAATGAACTCCAGATGCAAATGCCAGCATCTGCTTCTGGCTGACATGGCTACTGGAGAATGACACCTAGGCAAGCCCCTCAACTCCTGAGCCATCTCTCCAGCACAGACACATTTTACCATACTCTTTCTGTTTTCCTTTGTTTTGTCCTTTGCTTTTTGACGAAGGGTCTCACTCTAGCTCAGTCTGACCTAGAATTCACTATGAATCTCATGGTGGTCTCGAGCTTATGGAAATCTCCACACCTTTTCCTCCCACATGCTGGGATCGAAGGTTTGTGCCACTACAACAGACCTTTCCAAAGATTTATGTAAATATTTACTTATTTATTTGAGATAGGTCGAGTAAGTAATGGAAAGAGAAAGAGGGGATGGGGCTCTGAGAGTGAGACAGAGAGAGAGGGACTTAGAGTGATGGCACGACAGGGCCTCAACTCACTGCAAACAATCTGTGGACACATTTCCCGCCTATATATGTGTTTTACATGGGTACTGGGAATTGAACCTGGGTCCTCAGGCTTCAAAGGCAAGTGCCTTGGCTGCTTCACCATTTTTCCATCCCATATGCACATTTCATAAAAGGGAAATTTAATTTTTATAAAGTCTCCCTTCCTTCATGGCCTCACAGTGGCTGATGCTACCGGCACAGGACCTGCATTATAGGAGGAAAGCATGATGGCAACAAAAGAGAAGAGAGACTAAATTGGAAAATGGCAGGGGTTTGTTAAGGGGGTATTGGTTGGGGAAAGTTACTGTTTTGAGTGGATTTTGATTCCCTAATCAGATTATATTTAAAGAAGGTGTTTTGTGCACACACGCATGTGCCTGAAATTAAAACACATTCAGACACACACACACACACAATGTCATGCACATGCACACAAGACACATTCACATGCAAAATTTGCATATCATCCTCATCTCCTTGTTTCAATATCGTTTTAATTTTATTTATTTGTTTGAGTGCGACAGACAGAAAGAAAGAGAGAGAGAGAGAGAGAATGGGCGTGCTACAGCCTCCAGCCACTGCAAACAAACTCCAGACGCATGTGCTCCATTGTGCATCTGGCTGATGTGGTTCCTGAGCAATTGAGCCTCGAACCGGAGTGCTTAGGCTTCACAGGCAAGCGCTTAACCGCTAAGCCATCTCTGAAGCCCCTTTTCTCATTTTTTGAGCCAAACACAATAGACTGGCCTTTAATTTATTTTTATTTTTTAACGCGAAAGAGACATAATTGGCAGGCCAGGGGCTCCAGGCAATGGAATGGAACTCCCCACGCATTTGTTGTGTTGAGTGCATGTGCGACCTGCAACATGCATCAGCTCATGTGTCTTTCTTGTGTAGTACCTGCATTGTGGAACATGGAACATTTGGCTTCGCAGGACAGTGCCTTAACCAGTCATCCATCTCTCCACTCTTCAACGTTATGTTATTTTATATATATATTACATTTTTATGTGTAGCTGAGAGGGCTGGGATGTGTCCCAGACAGGGTGGGGAGAGAGAGAGAGAGACAGAAAAACAGAGAGAATGGATGTGCAGGGTCCCCTAGCATGTAATGTCAGATTCATGCACCACTTTGTGCCGGCCCCTCTCTCTATCTCCCTCCCTCTGTCTCTCTCCCGGTCTCTATCACTCACTCTGATTTTATTGTATGTTTTTCTTTAATTCTTACGGCACTATCTCAGTCTAGTGCAGGCTGAACTCGAATTTACTATATAGCCCAGGGATGACTTGAACTCACAGCTGTCCTCCCACTTCTGCTTCCTGAGCACTGGAATTAAACGTGTGTGCCACCATGCCCTGATTGTAAGTGAACGGGAGGCAGGCCCTAACTGTTTGCAAGGAAGCACCTTTATCACTGTGCCATCTGTCTAACCCATTCAACATATCTTTTTGTGTTTTGTTCTCGTTTTAGTGGTAGAGTCGCACACTCTGCCAGGATAACGTGGTATTAACTAGGTAGGCAAACAATTAGTGATCGTGATGCGCTCTATCGAAAAGAAGCGGTAGGATACATACCTTCCTAGGGAAAGTCAGGCAAATGAAGGACATTTCATCAGCAGAAGATGCAAGTGAGAGCTCACAAAAGCTCTTGGTCTGGTTAGTGACATCAGGAAGTAAAGAAGGACGGAGAGATAACCCATAGGTTTGCAAAAGTGTTGACATCTGCAAGTCATATTTGGATCAGCTTTGTCCCCTCCTTTATTATGTCGGGTCTGTGTGTGTGTGTGTGTGTGTGTGTGTGTGTGTGTGTGTGTGTACACATGCGTGCGTATGCACTCACCCCCTAGAAAATGGAACTTTTTATTTTACTCATCTCAACAAAATCAAACATGTTTTAGACGGAATGGGCTAGATAGTAGGCTTAGTGATTAAGGCATTTGCCTCCATAGCCAAAGCACCAAGGTTCAAATTCTCAGGACCCAGGTTCGCCAGATGCACAAGGGGCTACGTAGGTCTGGAGTTCATTGGCAGTGGCTGGAGGCCTTGTGGTGACAGTTCTCTCTCTACCTCCCTCTCTCAATATCTCTCTTTCTGCCTCTCTATTGATGAAGGAAATGAATGAAAATAAATTGTGTGGTAAAACTGTTAAGAATGACTCTGTTTGGGTGGTGAAAAGGTAGTATTTTCCCTCCTTAGTCAAAAAATCTGATTTAAGTGACATCACTTCCTGCTGGTCTTTAGGGTGTCTTTTGAGAAGTCAGCTGTCACATGATTTGCAATACTCACCCTTTTGGATTTCTTTTATTCAAGTACTGGAGAAATGCCTGAAAGGCCACGTTAGTTTCCTGCAAAGTCTATTGACCCAAGTTCTATTTTCCGTTTCCCACATAAAGCTAGATGCACAATACTGCTTGCATCTAGAGTTCATTTGCAGAGCAGAGACGTCCTGGTGATCAACACTCACGCTCTCGCTTCCTCTCTATGTCTCTCTTCATTCTCTCTCTGCATGGATATAAATAGAAGCTTGGAAACATTTAAACTGAAATGTAGGGCATGATGGTTTGTTTTCTTCAATTCCAGCAGTTGTTAGGCAGATATAGGAGGATTACTTGGTTCAAAGTCAGCGTGGAGGCCCAGGGTGAGTTCAAGGCCGAGAGTGAGACCATAACTGGAAACAAGCAAATATGACTTCTTCCTGTCAGTTGAGTTTTTGTTAGAATATTGATGAGTTTCTTCAAGTTTGCTGAAATCTCATGGATTTCCAGCAAGGTTTTAAACACTTCTTCAGTGGACTTTTTGGACATACCTATTATCTGGTTAGTTTCTGGCACTTTATAGTTACATCCTGCTTCTCTGTCCTATAAACGCCCACACAAACATGCACACGCCTTTTGGTTCACATGCACCACAGATCATATGTGGAGGTGAAAGGACAACATAGGGTGTATATCGGCTCCTTCTACTTCGAGATAGTCTCTTATTTAGCATGCTCGTTCATTTCTCTGGTTCTGTGCCTTGGCGTCCTCTTTTCTCGTAGGTGCACTGTGATTCCCAGATGTTTACTGTGGATTTTGCTTGTGATGTGGGTTCTGTGGATCACAACCTAGGACCAGGAGCAGTTTTTGGATATACATTGAGGGAGAGTAGAGGGACAATGGGCATGCCAGGGCCTCCAGCCCCTGCCAATGAACTCTAGCCAAATGTACCACCTTATGCCCATGACTTTTCCTGGCTACTGTGGAATCCAAGATAGGTCCTTTTGGCTTGGCCAGCAAGTGCCTTCACCACTGACTTAACTCTCCATTTGTTCAGGAGCAGTCTTTATGTCTGACTTAGTGGTGACAAAGTACAAGAAGCGGAGGGGGGGAGCGTGAGCTTACTATAGCGGGTGCACCAGGCCCTCCAGCCATGGCAAGGGAACTCCAGATGCATGTGCCAACATGGTTTTCTTCTTTAACTGGCACCAGGAGTATTGAATCTTGACCCTCAGGCTTCATAGGCAATTGCCTTAACTGATAAGCCATCATCCCTCCAGCCCCCATGTGCAGTTCTTGATGCCTGTTGATGTGTGATGTCATCCACAATGGGAAGGATCAGGTATCTGTTGCAGGCATTACCACCTCGCGTTGGGTCTGTTTCTGCAGAAATTCAAGTGGCCGCTTCCTACTGGGAGCCTGGAGGTCTTTCTGCTCTCAGCACTTGATGGTTCCTGAAATGCAGGTTTACAGCACGCTGCTTGTTCATCACCATTTAAGCCTTAGGTGGTGCTCCAAGCTCAGCTTTCTTCTAAATTGGCAGTTCCCCATGAAATCTGTAAGCCTCTGAAACCATTTTCCGGTAGACCAGGTCCTCCCGCATGTAGTCACGGTCGGGGCACTTGTGCCTTGCTCTGGGCTAAGTCGTCATGGTGGAAGTAGGACCGGGCTCCTGTCCTCACCTAGCCCTGGACTTGGTAACATTTTGTCATTCCTTGAATCACACAGCACTGTCTTACACTGCTATGTGCTGCTTATTGCTGAGGTGAATTTAAAATATCTATATACTTTATTGTCGTTTATTTAGATGTGAGAGGGAAAGAGACAAAGTGACATAGAGAAAGGGAGAAAGAGAAGGGGTTTGCCAGGGCTTCCAGGGACTCCAAGTGAACTCCAGATGCAGATGCCAGCATCTGCATCTGGCTGACATGGCTACTGGAGAATGACACCTAGGCAAGCCCCTCAACTCCTGAGCCATCTCTCCAGCACAGACACATTTTAACATACTCTTTCGGTTTTCCTTTGTTTTGTCCTTTGCTTTTTGACCAAGGGTCTCACTCTAGCTCAGTCTGACCAAGAATTCACAATGAATCTCTTGGTGGTCTCGAGCGTATGGAAATCTCCACACCTTTTCCTCCCACATGCTGGGATCGAAGGTTTGTGCCACTACAACAGACCTTTCCAAAGATTTATGTAAATATTTACTTATTTATTTGAGATAGGTCGAGAAAGTAATGGAAAGAGAAAGAGGGGATGGGGCTCTGAGAGTGAGACAGAGAGAGAGGGAGTTAGAGTGATGGCACGACAGGGCCTCAACTCACTGCAAACAATCTGTGGACACATTTCCCGCCTATATATGTGTTTTACATGGGTACTGGGAATTGAACCTGGGTCCTCAGGCTTCAAAGGCAAGTGCCTTGGCTGCTTCACCATTTTTCCATCCCATATGCACATTTCATAAAAGGGAAATTTAATTTTTATAAAGTCTCCCTTCCTTCATGGCCTCACAGTGGCTGATGCTACCGGCACAGGACCTGCATTATAGGAGGAAAGCATGATGGCAACAAAAGAGAACAGAGACTAAATTGGAAAATGGCAGGGGTTTGTTAAGGGGGTATTGGTTGGGGAAAGTTACTGTTTTGAGCGGATTTTGATTAGGGTGCACAGATTATATTTAAAGAAGGTGTTTTGTGCACACACGCATGTGCCTGAACTTAAAACACATTCAGACACACACACACACACAATGTCATGCACATGCACACAAGACACATTCACATGCAAAATTTGCATATCATCCTCATCTCTTTGTTTCAATATCGTTTTAATTTTATTTATTTGTTTGAGTGCGACAGAGAGAAAGAAAGAGAGAGAGAGAGAGAGAGAATGGGCGTGCTACAGCCTCCAGCCACTGCAAACAAACTCCAGACGCATGTGCTCCATTGTGCATCTGGCTGATGTGGTTCCTGAGCAATTGAGCCTCGAACCGGAGTGCTTAGGCTTCACAGGCAAGCGCTTAACCGCTAAGCCATCTCTGAAGCCCCTTTTCTCATTTTTTGAGCCAAACACAATAGACTGGCCTTTAATTTATTTTTATTTTTTAACCCGAAAGAGACATAATTGGCAGGCCAGGGGCTCCAGGCAATGGAATGGAACTCCCCACGCATTTGTTGTGTTGAGTGCATGTGCGACCTGCAACATGCATCAGCTCATGTGTCTTTCTTGTGTAGTAACTGCATTGTGGAACATGGAACATTTGGCTTCGCAGGACAGTGCCTTAACCAGTCATCCATCTCTCACTCTTCAACGTTATGTTATTTTATATATATATTACATTTTTATGTGTAGCTGAGAGGGCTGGGATGTGTCACAGAGAGGGTGGGGAGAGAGAGAGAGAGAGAGAAAAACAGAGAGAATGGATGTGCAGGGTCCCCTAGCATGTAATGTCAGATTCATGCCCCACTTTGTGCCGGCCCCTCTCTCTATCTCCCTCCCTCTGTCTCTCTCCCGGTCTCTATCACTCACTCTGATTTTATTGTATGTTTTTCTTTAATTCTTACGGCACTATCTCAGTCTAGTGCAGGCTGAACTCGAATTTACTATATAGCCCAGGGATGACTTGAACTCACAGCTGTCCTCCCACTTCTGCTTCCTGAGCACTGGAATTAAACGTGTGTGCCACCATGCCCTGATTGTAAGTGAACGGAAGGCAGGCCCTAACTGTTTGCAAGGAAGCACCTTTATCACTGTGCCATCTGTCTACCCCATTCAACATATCTTTTTGTGTTTTTTCTCGTTTTAGTGGTCGAGTCGCACACTCTGCCAGGATAACGTGGTATTAACTAGGTAGGCAAACAATTAGTGATCGTGATGCCCTCTTTCGAAAAGAAGCGGTAGGATACATACCTTCCTAGGGAAAGTCAGGCAAATGAAGGACATTTCATCAGCAGAAGATGCAAGTGAGAGCTCACAAAAGCTCTTGGTCTGGTTAGTGACATCAGGAAGTAAAGAAGGATGGAGAGATAACCCATAGGTTTGCAAAAGTGTTGACATCTGCAAGTCATATTTGGATCAGCTTTGTCCCCTCCTTTATTATGTCGGGTCTGTGTGTGTGTGTGTGTGTGTGTGTGTGTGTGTGTGTGTGTGTACACATGCGTGCGTATGCACTCACCCCCTAGAAAATGGAACTTTTTATTTTACTCATCTCAACAAAATCAAACATGTTTTAGACGGAATGGGCTAGATAGTAGGCTTAGTGATTAAGGCATTTGCCTCCATAGCCAAAGCACCAAGGTTCAAATTCTCAGGACCCAGGTTCGCCAGATGCACAAGGGGCTACATAGGTCTGGAGTTCATTGGCAGTGGCTGGAGGCCTTGTGGTGACAGTTCTCTCTCTACCTCCCTCTCTCAATATCTCTCTTTCTGCCTCTCTATTGATGAAGGAAATGAATGAAAATAAATTGTGTGGTAAAACTGTTAAGAATGACTCTGTTTGGGTGGTGAAAAGGTAGTATTTTCCCTCCTTAGTCAAAAAATCTGATTTAAGTGACATCACTTCCTGCTGGTCTTTAGGGTGTCTTTTGAGAAGTCAGCTGTCACATGATTTGCAATACTCACCCTTTTGGATTTCTTTTATTCAAGTACTGGAGAAATGCCTGAAAGGCCACGTTAGTTTCCTGCAAAGTCTATTGACCCAAGTTCTATTTTCCGTTTCCCACATAAAGCTAGATGCACAATACTGCTTGCATCTAGAGTTCATTTGCAGAGCAGAGACGTCCTGGTGATCAACACTCACGCTCTCGCTTCCTCTCTATGTCTCTCTTCATTCTCTCTCTGCATGGATATAAATAGAAGCTTGGAAACATTTAAACTGAAATGTAGGGCATGATGGTTTGTTTTCTTCAATTCCAGCAGTTGTTAGGCAGATATAGGAGGATTACTTGGTTCAAAGTCAGCGTGGAGGCCCAGGGTGAGTTCAAGGCCGAGAGTGAGACCATAACTGGAAACAAGCAAATATGACTTCTTCCTGTCAGTTGAGTTTTTGTTAGAATATTGATGAGTTTCTTCAAGTTTGCTGAAATCTCATGGATTTCCAGCAAGGTTTTAAACACTTCTTCAGTGGACTTTTTGGACATACCTATTATCTGGTTAGTTTCTGGCACTATATAGTTACATCCTTCTTCTCTGTCCTATAAACGCCCACACAAACATGCACACGCCTTTTGGTTCACATGCACCACAGATCATATGTGGAGGTGAAAGGACAACATAGGGTGTATATCGGCTCCTTCTACTTCGAGATAGTCTCTTATTTAGCATGCTGGTTCATTTCTGTGGTTCTGTGCCTTGGCCTCCTCTTTTCTCGTAGGTGCACTGTGATTCCCAGATGTTTACTGTGGATTTTGCTTGTGATGTGGGTTCTGTGGATCACAACTCAGGTCCAGGAGCAGTTTTTGGATATACATTGAGGGAGAGTAGAGGGACAATGGGCATGCCAGGGCCTCCAGCCCCTGCCAATGAACTCTAGCCAAATGTACCACCTTATGCCCATGACTTTTCCTGGCTACTGTGGAATCCAAGATAGGTCCTTTTGGCTTGGCCAGCAAGTGCCTTCACCACTGACTTAACTCTGCACTTGTTCAGGAGCAGTCTTTATGTCTGACTTAGTGGTGACAAAGTACAAGAAGCGGAGGCAGGGAGCGTGAGCTTACTATAGTGGGTGCACCAGGCCCTCCAGCCACGGCAAGGGAACTCCAGATGCATGTGCCAACATGGTTTTCTTCTTTAACTGGCACCAGGAGTATTGAATCTTGACCCTCAGGCTTCATAGGCAATTGCCTTAACTGATAAGCCATCATCCCTCCAGCCCCCATGTGCAGTTCTTGATGCCTGTTGATGTGTGATGTCATCCACAATGGGAAGGATCAGGTATCTGTGGCAGGCATTACCACCTCGCGTTGGGTCTGTTTCTGCAGAAATTCAAGTGGCCGCTTCCTACTGGGAGCCTGGAGGTCTTTCTGCTCTCAGCACTTGATGGTTCCTGAAATGCAGGTTTACAGCACGCTGCTTGTTCATCACCATTTAAGCCTTAGATGGTGCTCCAAGCTCAGCTTTCTTCTAAATTGGCAGTTTCCCATGAAATCTGGAAGCCTCTGAAACCATTTTCCGGTAGAGCAGGTCCTCCCGCATGTAGTCACGGTCGGGGCACTTGTGCCTTGCTCTGGGCTAAGTCGTCATGGTGGAACTAGGACCGGGCTCCTGTCCTCAGCTAGCCCTGGACTTGGTAACATTGTTTCATTCCTTGAATCACACGGCACTGTCTTACACTGCTATGTGCTGCTTATTGCTGAGGTGAATTTAAAATATCTATATACTTTATTGTCGTTTATTTAGATGTGAGAGGGAAAGAGACAAAGTGACATAGAGAAAGGGAGAAAGAGAAGGGGTTTGCCAGGGCTTCCAGCGACTGCAAGTGAACTCCAGATGCAGATGCCAGCATCTGCATCTGGCTGACATGGCTACTGGAGAATGACACCTAGGCAAGCCCCTCAACTCCTGAGCCATCTCTCCAGCACAGACACATTTTAACATACTCTTTCAGTTTTCCTTTGTTTTGTCCTTTGCTTTTTGACGAAGGGTCTCACTCTAGCTCAGTCTGACCAAGAATTCACAATGAATCTCTTGGTGGTCTCAAGCGTATGGAAATCTCCACACCTTTTCCTCCCACATGCTGGGATCGAAGGTTTGTGCCACTACAACAGACCTTTCCAAAGATTTATGTAAATATTTACTTATTTATTTGAGATAGGTCGAGAAAGTAATGGAAAGACAAAGAGGGGATGGAGCTCTGAGAGTGAGACAGAGAGAGAGGGACTTAGAGTGATGGCACGACAGGGCCTCAACTCACTGCAAACAATCTGTGGACACATTTCCCGCCTATATATGTGTTTTACATGGGTACTGGGAATTGAACCTGGGTCCTCAGGCTTCAAAGGCAAGTGCCTTGGCTGCTTCACCATTTTTCCATCCCATATGCACATTTCATAAAAGGGAAATTTAATTTTTATAAAGTCTCCCTTCCTTCATGGCCTCACAGTGGCTGATGCTACCGGCACAGGACCTGCATTATAGGAGGAAAGCATGATGGCAACAAAAGAGAAGAGAGACTAAATTGGAAAATGGCAGGGGTTTGTTAAGGGGGTATTGGTTGGGGAAAGTTACTGTTTTGAGCGGATTTTGATTAGGGTGCACAGATTATATTTAAAGAAGGTGTTTTGTGCACACACGCATGTGCCTGAACTTAAAACACATTCAGACACACACACACACACAATGTCATGCACATGCACACAAGACACATTCACATGCAAAATTTGCATATCATCCTCATCTCTTTGTTTCAATATCGTTTTAATTTTATTTATTTGTTTGAGTGCGACAGACAGAAAGAAAGAGAGAGAGAGAGAGAGAGAATGGGCGTGCTACAGCCCTCCAGCCACTGCAAACAAACTCCAGACGCATGTGCTCCATTGTGCATCTGGCTGATGTGGTTCCTGAGCAATTGAGCCTCGAACCG
Organism: Jaculus jaculus; assembly: GCF_020740685.1. NCBI lineage: Eukaryota > Metazoa > Chordata > Mammalia > Rodentia > Dipodidae > Jaculus > Jaculus jaculus. The sequence goes on from NW_025423501.1 coordinate 658,144, forward strand.
GAGTGCTTAGGCTTCACAGGCAAGCGCTTAACCGCTAAGCCATCTCTGAAGCCCCTTTTCTCATTTTTTGAGCCAAACACAATAGACTGGCCTTTAATTTATTTTTATTTTTTAACGCGAAAGAGACATAATTGGCAGGCCAGGGGCTCCAGGCAATGGAATGGAACTCCCCACGCATTTGTTGTGTTGAGTGCATGTGCGACCTGCAACATGCATCAGCTCATGTGTCTTTCTTGTGTAGTACCTGCATTGTGGAACATGGAACATTTGGCTTCGCAGGACAGTGCCTTAACCAGTCATCCATCTCTCCACTCTTCAACGTTATGTTATTTTATATATATATTACATTTTTATGTGTAGCTGAGAGGGCTGGGATGTGTCACAGAGAGGGTGGGGAGAGAGAGAGAGAGACAGAAAAACAGAGAGAATGGATGTGCAGGGTCCCCTAGCATGTAATGTCAGATTCATGCCCCACTTTGTGCCGGCCCCTCTCTCTATCTCCCTCCCTCTGTCTCTCTCCCGGTCTCTATCACTCACTCTGATTTTATTGTATGTTTTTCTTTAATTCTTACGGCACTATCTCAGTCTAGTGCAGGCTGAACTCGAATTTACTATATAGCCCAGGGATGACTTGAACTCACAGCTGTCCTCCCACTTCTGCTTCCTGAGCACTGGAATTAAACGTGTGTGCCACCATGCCCTGATTGTAAGTGAACTGAAGCCAGGCCCTAACTGTTTGCAAGGAAGCACCTTTATCACTGTGCCATCTGTCTACCCCATTCAACATATCTTTTTGTGTTTTTTTCTCGTTTTAGTGGTAGAGTCGCACACTGGGCCAGGATAACGTGGTATTAACTAGGTAGGCAAACAATTAGTGATCGTGATTTCCTCTATCGAAAAGAAGCGGTAGGATACATACCTTCTTAGGGAAAGTCAGGCAAATGAAGGACATTTCATCAGCAGAAGATGCAAGTGAGAGCTCACAAAAGCTCTTGGTCTGGTTAGTGACATCAGGAAGTAAAGAAGGATGGAGAGATAACCCATAGGTTTGCAAAAGTGTTGACATCTGCAAGTCATATTTGGATCAGCTTTGTCCCCTCCTTTATTATGTCGGGTCTGTGTGTGTGTGTGTGTGTGTGTGTGTGCGTGTGTACACATGCGTGCGTATGCACTCACCCCCTAGAAAATGGAACTTTTTATTTTACTCATCTCAACAAAATCAAACATGTTTTAGACGGAATGGGCTAGATAGTAGGCTTAGTGATTAAGGCATTTGCCTCCATAGCCAAAGCACCAAGGTTCAAATTCTCAGGACCCAGGTTCGCCAGATGCACAAGGGGCTACATAGGTCTGGAGTTCATTGGCAGTGGCTGGAGGCCTTGTGGTGACAGTTCTCTCTCTACCTCCCTCTCTCAATATCTCTCTTTCTGCCTCTCTATCGATGAAGGAAATGAATGAAAATAAATTGTGTGGTAAAACTGTTAAGAATGACTCTGTTTGGGTGGTGAAAAGGTAGTATTTTCCCTCCTTAGTCAAAAAATCTGATTTAAGTGACATCACTTCCTGCTGGTCTTTAGGGTGTCTTTTGAGAAGTCAGCTGTCACATGATTTGCAATACTCACCCTTTTGGATTTCTTTTATTCAAGTACTGGAGAAATGCCTGAAAGGCCACGTTAGTTTCCTGCAAAGTCTATTGACCCAAGTTCTATTTTCCGTTTCCCACATAAAGCTAGATGCACAATACTGCTTGCATCTAGAGTTCATTTGCAGAGCAGAGACGTCCTGGTGATCAACACTCACGCTCTCGCTTCCTCTCTATGTCTCTCTTCATTCTCTCTCTGCATGGATATAAATAGAAGCTTGGAAACATTTAAACTGAAATGTAGGGCATGATGGTTTGTTTTCTTCAATTCCAGCAGTTGTTAGGCAGATATAGGAGGATTACTTGGTTCAAAGTCAGCGTGGAGGCCCAGGGTGAGTTCAAGGCCGAGAGTGAGACCATAACTGGAAACAAGCAAATATGACTTCTTCCTGTCAGTTGAGTTTTTGTTAGAATATTGATGAGTTTCTTCAAGTTTGCTGAAATCTCATGGATTTCCAGCAAGGTTTTAAACACTTCTTCAGTGGACTTTTTGGACATACCTATTATCTGGTTAGTTTCTGGCACTTTATAGTTACATCCTGCTTCTCTGTCCTATAAACGCCCACACAAACATGCACACGCCTTTTGGTTCACATGCACCACAGATCATATGTGGAGGTGAAAGGACAACATAGGGTGTATATCGGCTCCTTCTACTTCGAGATAGTCTCTTATTTAGCATGCTGGTTCATTTCTGTGGTTCTGTGCCTTGGCCTCCTCTTTTCTCGTAGGTGCACTGTGATTCCCAGATGTTTACTCTGGATTTTACTTGTGATGTGGGTTCTGTGGATCACAACTCAGGTCCAGGAGCAGTTTTTGGATATACATTGAGGGAGAGTAGAGGGACAATGGGCATGCCAGGGCCTCCAGCCCCTGCCAATGAACTCTAGCCAAATGTACCACCTTATGCCCATGACTTTTCCTGGCTACTGTGGAATCCAAGATAGGTCCTTGTGGCTTGGCCAGCAAGTGCCTTCACCACTGACTTAACTCTGCACTTGTTCAGGAGCAGTCTTTATGTCTGACTTAGTGGTGACAAAGTACAAGATGCGGAGGGGGGGAGCGTGAGCTTACTATAGCGGGTGCACCAGGCCCTCCAGCCACGGCAAGGGAACTCCAGATGCATGTGCCAACATGATTTTCTTCTTTAACTGGCACCAGGAGTATTGAATCTTGACCCTCAGGCTTCATAGGCAATTGCCTTAACTGATAAGCCATCATCCCTCCAGCCCCCATGTGCAGTTCTTGATGCCTGTTGATGTGTGATGTCATCCACAATGGGAAGGATCAGGTATCTGTTGCAGGCACTACCACCTCGCGTTGGGTCTGTTTCTGCAGAAATTCAAGTGGCCGCTTCCTACTGGGAGCCTGGAGGTCTTTCTGCTCTCAGCACTTGATGGTTCCTGAAATGCAGGTTTACAGCACGCTGCTGGTTCATCACCATTTAAGCCTTAGGTGGTGCTCCAAGCTCAGCTTTCTTCTAAATTGGCAGTTCCCCATGAATTCTGGAAGCCTCTGAAACCATTTTCCGGTAGACCAGGTCCTCCCGCATGTAGTCACGGTCTGGGCAATTGTGCCTAGCTCTGGGCTAAGTTGTCATGGTGGAACTAGGACCGGGCTCCTGTCCTCACCTAGCCCTGGACTTGGTAACATTGTGTCATTCCTTGAATCACACGGCACTGTCTTACACTGCTATGTGCTGCTTATTGCTGAGGTGAATTTAAAATATCTATATACTTCTATTGTCGTTTATTTAGATGTGAGAGGGAAAGAGACAAAGTGACATAGAGAAAGGGAGAAACACAAGGGGTTCGCCAGGGCTTCCAGCGACTGCAAATGAACTCCAGATGCAAATGCCAGCACCTGCATCTGGCTGACATGGCTACTGGAGAATGACACCTAGGCAAGCCCCTCAACTCCTGAGCCATCTCTCCAGCACAGACACATTTTACCATACTCTTTCTGTTTTCCTTTGTTTTGTCCTTTGCTTTTTGACGAAGGGTCTCACTCTAGCTCAGTCTGACCTAGAATTCACTATGAATCTCATGGTGGTCTCGAGCTTATGGAAATCTCCACACCTTTTCCTCCCACATGCTGGGATCGAAGTTTTGTGCCACTACAACAGACCTTTCCAAAGATTTATGTAAATATTTACTTATTTATTTGAGATAGGTCGAGAAAGTAATGGAAAGAGAAAGAGGGGATGGGGCTCTGAGAGTGAGACAGAGAGAGAGGGACTTAGAGTGATGGCACGACAGGGCCTCAACTCACTGCAAACAATCTGTGGACACATTTCCCGCCTATATATGTGTTTTACATGGGTACTGGGAATTGAACCTGGGTCCTCAGGCTTCAAAGGCAAGTGCCTTGGCTGCTTCACCATTTTTCCATCCCATATGCACATTTCATAAAGAGAAATTTAATTTTTATAAAGTCTCCCTTCCTTCATGGCCTCACAGTGGCTGATGCTACCTGCACAGGACCTGCATTATAGGAGGAAAGTATGATGGCAACAAAAGAGAAGAGAGACTAAATTGGAAAATGGCAGGGGTTTGTTAAGGGGGTATTGGTTGGGGAAAGTTACTGTTTTGAGCGGATTTTGATTAGGGTGCACAGATTATATTTAAAGAAGGTGTTTTGTGCACACACGCATGTGCCTGAACTTAAAACACATTCAGACACACACACACACACAATGTCATGCACATGCACACAAGACACATTCACATGCAAAATTTGCATATCATCCTCATCTCTTTGTTTCAATATCGTTTTAACTTTATTTGTTTGTTTGAGTGCGACAGACAGAAAGAAAGAGAGAGAGAGAGAGAGAGAGAGAATGGGCGTGCTACAGCCTCCAGCCACTGCAAACAAACTCCAGACGCATGTGCTCCATTGTGCATCTGGCTGATGTGGTTCCTGAGCAATTGAGCCTCGAACCGGAGTGCTTAGCCTTCACAGGCAAGCGCTTAACCGCTAAGCCATCTCTGAAGCCCCTTTTCTCATTTTTTGAGCCAAACACAGTAGACTGGCCTTTAATTTATTTTTATTTTTTAACCCGAAAGAGACATAATTGACAGGCCAGGGCCTCCAGTCAATGGAATGGAACTCCCCACGCATTTGTTGTGTTGAGTGCATGTGCGACCTTCAACATGCATCAGCTCATGTGTCTTTCTTGTGTAGTAACTGCATTGTGGAACATGGAACTTTTGGCTTCGCAGGACAGTGCCTTAACCAGTCATCCATCTCTCCACTCTTCAACGTTATGTTATTTTATATATATATTACATTTTTATGTGTAGCTGAGAGGGCTGGGATGTGTCACAGAGAGGATGGGGAGAGAGAGAGAGAGACAGAAAAACAGAGAGAATGGATGTGCAGGGTCCCCTAACATGTAATGTCAGATTCATGCCCCACTTGGTGCCGGCCCCTCTCTCTATCTCCCTCCCTCTGTCTCTCTCCCGGTCTCTATCACTCACTCTGATTTTATTGTATGTTTTTCTTTAATTCTTACGGCACTATCTCAGTCTAGTGCAGGCTGAACTCGAATTTACTATATAGCCCAGGGATGACTTGAACTCACAGCTGTCCTCCCACTTCTGCTTCCTGAGCACTGGAATTAAACGTGTGTGCCACCATGCCCTGATTGTAAGTGAACGGAAGGCAGGCCCTAACTGTTTGCAAGGAAGCACCTTTATCACTGTGCCATCTGTCTACCCCATTCAACATATCTTTTTGTGTTTTTTTCTCGTTTTAGTGGTAGAGTCGCACACTGGGCCAGGATAACGTGGTATTAACTAGGTAGGCAAACAATTAGTGATCGTGATGCGCTCTATCGAAAAGAAGCGGTAGGATACATACCTTCCTAGGGAAAGTCAGGCAAATGAAGGACATTTCATCAGCAGAAGATGCAAGTGAGAGCTCACAAAAGCTCTTGGTCTGGTTAGTGACATCAGGAAGTAAAGAAGGATGGAGAGATAACCCATAGGTTTGCAAAAGTGTTGACTTCAGCAAGTCATATTTGGATCAGCTTTGTCCCCTCCTTTATTATGTCGGGTCTGTGTGTGTGTGGGTGTGTGTGTGTGTGTGTGTGTGTACACATGCGTGCGTATGCACTCACCCCCTAGAAAATGGAACTTTTTATTTTACTCATCTCAACAAAATCAAACATGTTTTAGAAGGAATGGGCTAGATAGTAGGCTTAGTGATTAAGGCATTTGCCTCCATAGCCAAAGCACCAAGGTTCAAATTCTCAGGACCCAGGTTCGCCAGATGCACAAGGGGCTACGTAGGTCTGGAGTTCATTGGCAGTGGCTGGAGGCCTTGTGGTGACAGTTCTCTCTCTACCTCCCTCTCTCAATATCTCTCTTTCTGCCTCTCTATCGATGAAGGAAATGAATGAAAATAAATTGTGTGGTAAAACTGTTAAGAATGACTCTGTTTGGGTGGTGAAAAGGTAGTATTTTCCCTCCTTAGTCAAAAAATCTGACTTATGTGACATCACTTTCTGCTGGTCTTTAGGGTGTCTTTTGAGAAGTCAGCTGTCACATGATTTGCAATACTCACCCTTTTGGATTTCTTTTATTCAAGTACTGGAGAAATGCCTGAAAGGCCACGTTAGTTTCCTGCAAAGTCTATTGACCCAAGTTCTATTTTCCGTTTCCCACATAAAGCTAGATGCACAATACTGCTTGCATCTAGAGTTCATTTGCAGAGCAGAGACGTCCTGGTGATCAACACTCACGCTCTCGCTTCCTCTCTATGTCTCTCTTCATTCTCTCTCTGCATGGATATAAATAGAAGCTTGGAAACATTTAAACTGAAATGTAGGGCATGATGGTTTGTTTTCTTCAATTCCAGCAGTTGTTAGGCAGATATAGGAGGATTACTTGGTTCAAAGTCAGCGTGGAGGCCCAGGGTGAGTTCAAGGCCGAGAGTGAGACCATAACTGGAAACAAGCAAATATGACTTCTTCCTGTCAGTTGAGTTTTTGTTAGAATATTGATGAGTTTCTTCAAGTTTGCTGAAATCTCATGGATTTCCAGCAAGGTTTTAAACACTTCTTCAGTGGACTTTTTGGACATACCTATTATCTGGTTAGTTTCTGGCACTTTATAGTTACATCCTGCTTCTCTGTCCTATAAACGCCCACACAAACATGCACACGCCTTTTGGTTCACCTGCACCACAGATCATATGTGGAGGTGAAAGGACAACATAGGGTGTATATCGGCTCCTTCTACTTCGAGATAGTCTCTTATTTAGCATGCTGGTTCATTTCTGTGGTTCTGTGCCTTGGCCTCCTCTTTTCTCGTAGGTGCACTGTGATTCCCAGATGTTTACTGTGGATTTTGCTTGTGATGTGGGTTCTGTGGATCACAACTCAGGTCCAGGAGCAGTTTTTGGATATACATTGAGGGAGAGTAGAGGGACAATGGGCATGCCAGGGCCTCCAGCCCCTGCCAATGAACTCTAGCCAAATATACCACCTTATGCCCATGACTTTTCCTGGCTACTGTGGAATCCAAGATAGGTCCTTTTGGCTTGGCCAGCAAGTGCCTTCACCACTGACTTAACTCTCCACTTGTTCAGGAGCAGTCTTTATGTCTGAATTAGTGGTGACAAAGTACAAGAAGCGGAGGGGGGGAGCGTGAGCTTACTATAGTGGGTGCACCAGGCCCTCCAGCCACGGCAAGGGAACTCCAGATGCATGTGCCAACATGATTTTCTTCTTTAACTGGCACCAGGAGTATTGAATCTTGACCCTCAGGCTTCATAGGCAATTGCCTTAACTGATAAGCCATCATCCCTCCAGCCCCCATGTGCAGTTCTTGATGCCTGTTGATGTGTGATGTCATCCACAATGGGAAGGATCAGGTATCTGTTGCAGGCATTACCACCTCGCGTTGGGTCTGTTTCTGCAGAAATTCAAGTGGCCGCTTCCTACTGGGAGCCTGGAGGTCTTTCTGCTCTCAGCACTTGATGGTTCCTGAAATGCAGGTTTACAGCACGCTGCTTGTTCATCACCATTTAAGCCTTAGGTGGTGCTCCAAGCTCAGCTTTCTTCTAAATTGGCAGTTCCCCATGAAATCTGGAAGCCTCTGAAACCATTTTCCGGTAGACCAGGTCCTCCCGCATGTAGTCACGGTCTGGGCAATTGTGCCTAGCTCTGGGCTAAGTCGTCATGGTGGAACTAGGACCGGGCTCCTGTCCTCACCTAGCCCTGGACTTGGTAACATTGTGTCATTCCTTGAATCACACGGCACTGTCTTACACTGCTATGTGCTGCTTATTGCTGAGGTGAATTTAAAATATCTATATACTTCTATTGTCGTTTATTTAGATGTGAGAGGGAAAGAGACAAAGTGACATAGAGAAAGGGAGAAACACAAGGGGTTCGCCAGGGCTTCCAGCGACTGCAAATGAACTCCAGATGCAAATGCCAGCATCTGCATCTGGCTGACATGGCTACTGGAGAATGACACCTAGGCAAGCCCCTCAACTCCTGAGCCATCTCTCCAGCACAGACACATTTTACCATACTCTTTCTGTTTTCCTTTGTTTTGTCCTTTGCTTTTTGACGAAGGGTCTCACTCTAGCTCAGTCTGACCTAGAATTCACTATGAATCTCATGGTGGTCTCGAGCTTATGGAAATCTCCACACCGTTTCCTCCCACATGCTGGGATCGAAGGTTTGTGCCACTACAACAGACCTTTCCAAAGATTTATGTAAATATTTACTTATTTATTTGAGATAGGTCGAGTAAGTAATGGAAAGAGAAAGAGGGGATGGGGCTCTGAGAGTGAGACAGAGAGAGAGGGACTTAGAGTGATGGCACGACAGGGCCTCAACTCACTGCAAACAATCTGTGGACACATTTCCCGCCTATATATGTGTTTTATATGGGTACTGGGAATTGAACCTGGGTCCTCAGGCTTCAAAGGCAAGTGCCTTGGCTGCTTCACCATTTTTCCATCCCATATGCACATTTCATAAAAGGGAAATTTAATTTTTATAAAGTCTCCCTTCCTTCATGGCCTCACAGTGGCTGATGCTACCGGCACAGGACCTGCATTATAGGAGGAAAGCATGATGGCAACAAAAGAGAACAGAGACTAAATTGGAAAATGGCAGGGGTTTGTTAAGGGGGTATTGGTTGGGGAAAGTTACTGTTTTGAGCGGATTTTGATTCCCTAATCAGATTATATTTAAAGAAGGTGTTTTGTGCACACACGCATGTGCCTGAACTTAAAACACATTCAGACACACACACACACACACAATGTCATGCACATAAGACACATTCACATGCAAAATTTGCATATCATCCTCATCTCTTTGTTTCAATATCGTTTTAATTTTATTTATTTGTTTGAGTGCGACAGACAGAAAGAAAGAGAGAGAGAGGGTGAGAATGGGCGTGCTACAGCCTCCAGCCACTGCAAACAAACTCCAGACGCATGTGCTCCATTGTGCATCTGGCTGATGTGGTTCCTGAGCAATTGAGCCTCGAACCGGAGTGCTTAGGCTTCACAGGCAAGCGCTTAACCGCTAAGCCATCTCTGAAGCCCCTTTTCTCATTTTTTGAGCCAAACACAATAGACTGGCCTTTAATTTATTTTTATTTTTTAACGCGAAAGATACATAATTGGCAGGCCAGGGCCTCCAGGCAATGGAATGGAACTCCCCACGCATTTGTTGTGTTGAGTGCATGTGCGACCTGCAACATGCATCAGCTCATGTGTCTTTCTTGTGTAGTAACTGCATTGTGGAACATGGAACTTTTGGCTTCGCAGGACAGTGCTTTAACCAGTCATCCATCTCTCCACTCTTCAACGTTATGTTATTTTATATATATATTACATTTTTATGTGTAGCTGAGAGGGCTGGGATGTGTCACAGAGAGGGTGGGGAGAGAGAGAGAGAGACAGAAAAACAGAGAGAATGGATGTGCAGGGTCCCCTAGCATGTAATGTCAGATTCATGCCCCACTTTGTGCGGCCCCTCTCTCTATCTCCCTCCCTCTGTCTCTCTCCCGGTCTCTATCACTCACTCTGATTTTATTGTATGTTTTTCTTTAATTCTTACGGCACTATCTCAGTCTAGTGCAGGCTGAACTCGAATTTACTATATAGCCCAGGGATGACTTGAACTCACAGCTGTCCTCCCACTTCTGCTTCCTGAGCACTGGAATTAAACGTGTGTGTCACCATGCCCTGATTGTAAGTGAACTGAAGCCAGGCCCTAACTGTTTGCAAGGAAGCACCTTTATCACTGTGCCATCTGTCTACCCCATTCAACATATCTTTTTGTGTTTTGTTCTCGTTTTAGTGGTAGAGTCGCACACTCTGCCAGGATAACGTGGTATTAACTAGGTAGGCAAACAATTAGTGATCGTGATTTCCTCTATCGAAAAGAAGCGGTAGGATACATACCTTCCTAGGGAAAGTCAGGCAAATGAAGGACATTTCATCAGCAGAAGATGCAAGTGAGAGCTCACAAAAGCTCTTGGTCTGGTTAGTGACATCAGGAAGTAAAGAAGGATGGAGAGATAACCCATAGGTTTGCAAAAGTGTTGACATCAGCAAGTCATATTTGGATCAGCTTTGTCCCCTCCTTTATTATGTCGGGTCTGTGTGTGTGTGTGTGTGTGTGTGTGTGTGTGTGTGTGTGTACACATGCGTGCGTATGCACTCACCCCCTAGAAAATGGAACTTTTTATTTTACTCATCTCAACAAAATCAAACATGTTTTAGAAGGAATGGGCTAGATAGTAGGCTTAGTGATTAAGGCATTTGCCTCCATAGCCAAAGCACCAAGGTTCAAATTCTCAGGACCCAGGTTCGCCAGATGCACAAGGGGCTACGTAGGTCTGGAGTTCATTGGCAGTGGCTGGAGGCCTTGTGGTGACAGTTCTCTCTCTACCTCCCTCTCTCAATATCTCTTTTTCTGCCTCTCTATCGATGAAGGAAATGAATGAAAATAAATTGTGTGGTAAAACTGTTAAGAATGACTCTGTTTGGGTGGTGAAAAGGTAGTATTTTCCCTCCTTAGTCAAAAAATCTGATTTATGTGACATCACTTTCTGCTGGTCTTTAGGGTGTCTTTTGAGAAGTCAGCTGTCACATGATTTGCAATACTCACCCTTTTGGATTTCTTTTATTCAAGTACTGGAGAAATGCCTGAAAGGCCACGTTAGTTTCCTGCAAAGTCTATTGACCCAAGTTCTATTTTCCGTTTCCCACATAAAGCTAGATGCACAATACTGCTTGCATCTAGAGTTCATTTGCAGAGCAGAGACGTCCTGGTGATCAACACTCACGCTCTCGCTTCCTCTCTATGTCTCTCTTCATTCTCTCTCTGCATGGATATAAATAGAAGCTTGGAAACATTTAAACTGAAATGTAGGGCATGATGGTTTGTTTTCTTCAATTCCAGCAGTTGTTAGGCAGATATAGGAGGATTACTTGGTTCAAAGTCAGCGTGGAGGCCCAGGGTGAGTTCAAGGCCGAGAGTGAGACCATAACTGGAAACAAGCAAATAAGAATTCTTCCTGTCAGTTGAGTTTTTGTTAGAATATTGATGAGTTTCTTCAAGTTTGCTGAAATCTCATGGATTTCCAGCAAGGTTTTAAACACTTCTTCAGTGGACTTTTTGGACATACTTATTATCTGGTTAGTTTCTGGCACTTTATAGTTACATCCTGCTTCTCTGTCCTATAAACGCCCACACAAACATGCACACGCCTTTTGGTTCACATGCACCACAGATCATATGTGGAGGTGAAAGGACAACATAGGGTGTATATCGGCTCCTTCTACTTCGAGATAGTCTCTTATTTAGCATGCTGGTTCATTTCTGTGGTTCTGTGCCTTGGCCTCCTCTTTTATCATAGGTGCACTGTGATTCCCAGATGTTTACTGTGGATTTTGCTTGTGATGTGGGTTCTGTGGATCACAACTCAGGTCCAGGAGCAGTTTTTGGATATACATTGAGGGAGAGTAGAGGGACAATGGGCATGCCAGGGCCTCCAGCCCCTGCCAATGAACTCTAGCCAAACGTACCACCTTATGCCCATGACTTTTCCTGGCTACTGTGGAATCCAAGATAGGTCCTTTTGGCTTGGCCAGCAAGTGCCTTCACCACTGACTTAACTCTCCACTTGTTCAGGAGCAGTCTTTATGTCTGACTTAGTGGTGACAAAGTACAAGAAGCGGAGGGGGAGAGCGTGAGCTTACTATAGCGGGTGCACCAGGCCCTCCAGCCACGGCAAGGGCACTCAGATGCATGTGCCAACATGATTTTCTTCTTTAACTGGCACCAGGAGTATTGAATCTTGTCCCCTAGGCTTCATAGGCAATTGCCTTTACTGATAAGCCATCATCCCTCCAGCCCCCATGTGCAGTTCTTGATGCCTGTTGATGTGTGATGTCATCCACAATGGGAAGGATCAGGTATCTGTTGCAGGCATTACCACCTCGCGTTGGGTCTGTTTCTGCAGAAATTCAAGTGGCCGCTTCCTACTGGGAGCCTGGAGGTCTTTCTGCTCTCAGCACTTGATGGTTCCTGAAATGCAGGTTTACAGCACGCTGCTTGTTCATCACCATTTAAGCCTTAGGTGGTGCTCCAAGCTCAGCTTTCTTCTAAATTGGCAGTTCCCCATGAAATCTGGAAGCCTCTGAAACCATTTTCCGGTAGACCAGGTCCTCCCGCATGTAGTCACGGTCTGGGCAATTGTGCCTAGCTCTGGGCTCAGTTGTCATGGTGGAACTAGGACCGGGCTCCTGTCCTCACCTAGCCCTGGACTTGGTAACATTGTGTCATTCCTTGAATCACACGGCACTGTCTTACACTGCTATGTGCTGCTTATTGCTGAGGTGAATTTAAAATATCTATATACTTTATTGTCGTTTATTTAGATGTGAGAGGGAAAGAGACAAAGTGACATAGAGAAAGGGAGAAAGACAAGGGGTTCGCCAGGGCTTCCAGCGACTGCAAATGAACTCCAGATGCAAATGCCAGCACCTGCATCTGGCTGACATGGCTACTGGAGAATGACACCTAGGCAAGCCCCTCAACTCCTGAGCCATCTCTCCAGCACAGACACCTTTAAACATACTCTTTCTGTTTTCCTTTGTTTTGTCCTTTGCTTTTTGACGAAGGGTCTCACTCTAGCTCAGTCTGACCTAGAATTCACTATGAATCTCATGGTGGTCTCGAGCTTATGGAAATCTCCACACCTTTTCCTCCCACATGCTGGGATCGAAGGTTTGTGCCACTACAACAGACCTTTCCAAAGATTTATGTAAATATTTACTTATTTATTTGAGATAGGTCGAGAAAGTAATGGAAAGAGAAAGAGGGGATGGGGCTCTGAGAGTGAGACAGAGAGAGAGGGACTTAGAGTGATGGCACGACAGGGCCTCAACTCACTGCAAAGAATCTGTGGACACATTTCCCGCCTATATATGTGTTTTACATGGGTACTGGGAATTGAACCTGGGTCCTCAGGCTTCAAAGGCAAGTGCCTTGGCTGCTTCACCATTTTTCCATCCCATATGCACATTTCATAAAATTGAAACTTAATTTTTATAAAGTCTCCCTTCCTTCATGGCCTCACACTGGCTGATGCTACCGGCACAGGACCTGCATTATAGGAGGAAAGCATGATGGCAACAAAAGAGAAGAGAGACTAAATTGGAAAATGGCAGGGGTTTGTTAAGGGGGTATTGGTTGGGGAAAGTTACTGTTTTGAGCGGATTTTGATTAGGGTGCACAGATTATATTTAAAGAAGGTGTTTTGTGCACACACGCATGTGCCTGAACTTAAAACACATTCAGACACACACACACACACAATGTCATGCACATGCACACAAGACACATTCACATGCAAAATTTGCATATCATCCTCATCTCTTTGTTTCAATATCGTTTTAACTTTATTTATTTGTTTGAGTGCGACAGACAGAAAGAAAGAGAGAGAGAGAGAGAGAGAATGGGCGTGCTACAGCCTCCAGCCACTGCAAACAAACTCCAGACGCATGTGCTCCATTGTGCATCTGGCTGATGTGGTTCCTGAGCAATTGAGCCCCGAACCGGAGTGCTTAGGCTTCACAGGCAAGCGCTTAACCGCTAAGCCATCTCTGAAGCCCCTTTTCTCATTTTTTGAGCCAAACACAATAGACTGGCCTTTAATTTATTTTTATTTTTTAACCCGAAAGAGACATAATTGGCAGGCCAGGGCCTCCAGGCAATGGAATGGAACTCCCCACGCATTTGTTGTGTTGAGTGCATGTGCGACCTGCAACATGCATCAGCTCATGTGTCTTTCTTGTGTAGTAACTGCATTGTGGAACATGGAACATTTGGCTTCGCAGGACAGTGCCTTAACCAGTCATCCATCTCTCCACTCTTCAACGTTATGTTATTTTATATATATATTACATTTTTATGTGTAGCTGAGAGGGCTGGGATGTGTCACAGAGAGGGTGGGGAGAGAGAGAGAGAGAGACAGAAAAACAGAGAGAATGGATGTGCAGGGTCCCCTAGCATGTAATGTCAGATTCATGCCCCACTTTGTGCCGGCCCCTCTCTCTATCTCCCTCCCTCTGTCTCTCTCCCGGTCTCTATCACTCACTCTGATTTTATTGTATGTTTTTCTTTAATTCTTACGGCACTATCTCAGTCTAGTGCAGGCTGAACTCGAATTTACTATATAGCCCAGGGATGACTTGAACTCACAGCTGTCCTCCCACTTCTGCTTCCTGAGCACTGGAATTAAACGTGTGTGCCACCATGCCCTGATTGTAAGTGAACGGAAGGCAGGCCCTAACTGTTTGCAAGGAAGCACCTTTATCACTGTGCCATCTGTCTACCCCATTCAACATATCTTTTTGTGTTTTGTTCTCGTTTTAGTGGTAGAGTCGCACACTGGGCCAGGATAACGTGGTATTAACTAGGTAGGCAAACAATTAGTGTTCGTGATGCCCTCTATCGAAAAGAAGCGGTAGGATACATACCTTCCTAGGGAAAGTCAGGCAAATGAAGGACATTTCATCAGCAGAAGATGCAAGTGAGAGCTCACAAAAGCTCTTGGTCTGGTTAGTGACATCAGGAAGTAAAGAAGGATGGAGAGATAACCCATAGGTTTGCAAAAGTGTTGACATCAGCAAGTCATATTTGGATCAGCTTTGTCTCCTCCTTTATTTTGTCGGTCTGTGTGTGTGTGTGTGTGTGTGTACACATGCGTGCATATGCACTCACCCCCTAGAAAATGGAACTTTTTATTTTACTCATCTCAACAAAATCAAACATGTTTTAGACGGAATGGGCTACATAGTAGGCTTAGTGATTAAGGCATTTGCCTCCATAGCCAAAGCACCAAGGTTCAAATTCTCAGGACCCAAGTTCGCCAGATGCACAAGGGGCTACGTAGGTCTGGAGTTCATTGGCAGTGGCTGGAGGCCTTGTGGTGACAGTTCTCTCTCTACCTCCCTCTCTCAATATCTCTCTTTCTGCCTCTCTATCGATGAAGGAAATGAATGAAAATAAATTGTGTGGTAAAACTGTTAAGAATGACTCTGTTTGGGTGGGGAAAAGGTAGTATTTTCCCTCCTTAGTCAAAAAATCTGATTTATGTGACATCACTTTCTGCTGGTCTTTAGGGTGTCTTTTGAGAAGTCAGCTGTCACATGATTTGCAATACTCACCCTTTTGGATTTCTTTTATTCAAGTACTGGAGAAATGCCTGAAAGGCCACGTTAGTTTCCTGCAAAGTCTATTGACCCAAGTTCTATTTTCCGTTTCCCACACAAAGCTAGATGCACAATACTGCTTGCATCTAGAGTTCATTTGCAGAGCAGAGACGTCCTGGTGATCAACACTCACGCTCTCGCTTCCTCTCTATGTCTCTCTTCATTCTCTCTCTGCATGGATATAAATAGAAGCTTGGAAACATTTAAACTGAAATGTAGGGCATGATGGTTTGTTTTCTTCAATTCCAGCAGTTGTTAGGCAGATATAGGAGGATTACTTGGTTCAAAGTCAGCGTGGAGGCCCAGGGTGAGTTCAAGGCCGAGAGTGAGACCATAACTGGAAACAAGCAAATATGACTTCTTCCTGTCAGTTGAGTTTTTGTTAGAATATTGATGAGTTTCTTCAAGTTTGCTGAAATCTCATGGATTTCCAGCAAGGTTTTAAACACTTCTTCAGTGGACTTTTTGGACATACCTATTATCTGGTTAGTTTCTGGCACTTTATAGTTACATCCTGCTTCTCTGTCCTATAAACGCCCACACAAACATGCACACGCCTTTTGGTTCACCTGCACCACAGATCATATGTGGAGGTGAAAGGACAACATAGGGTGTATATATCGGCTCCTTCTACTTCGAGATAGTCTCTTATTTAGCATGCTGGTTCATTTCTGTGGTTCTGTGCCTTGGCGTCCTCTTTTCTCGTAGGTGCACTGTGATTCCCAGATGTTTACTGTGGATTTTGCTTGTGATGTGGGTTCTGTGGATCACAACTCAGGTCCAGGAGCAGTTTTTGGATATACATTGAGGGAGAGTAGAGGGACAATGGGCATGCCAGGGCCTCCAGCCCCTGCCAATGAACTCTAGCCAAATGTACCACCTTATGCCCATGACTTTTCCTGGCTACTGTGGAATCCAAGATAGGTCCTTTTGGCTTGGCCAGCAAGTGCCTTCACCACTGACTTAACTCTCCACTTGTTCAGGAGCAGTCTTTATGTCTGACTTAGTGGTGACAAAGTACAAGAAGCGGAGGGGGGGAGCGTGAGCTTACTATAGTGGGTGCACCAGGCCCTCCAGCCACGGCAAGGGAAGTCCAGATGCATGTGCCAACATGGTTTTCTTATTTAACTGGCACCTGGAGTATTGAATCTTGACCCTCAGGCTTCATAGGCAATTGCCTTAACTGATAAGCCATCATACCTCCAGCCCCCATGTGCAGTTCTTGATGCCTGTTGATGTGTGATGTCATCCACAATGGGAAGGATCAGGTATCTGTGGCAGGCATTACCACCTTGCGTTGGGTCTGTTTCTGCAGAAATTCAAGTGGCCGCTTCCTACTGGGAGCCTGGAGGTCTTTCTGCTCTCAGCACTTGATGGTTCCTGAAATGCAGGTTTTCAGCACGCTGCTTGTTCATCACCATTTAAGCCTTAGGTGGTGCTCCAAGCTCAGCTTTCTTCTAAATTGGCAGTTCCCCATGAAATCTGGAAGCCTCTGAAACCATTTTCCGGTAGACCAGGTCCTCCCGCCTGTAGTCATGGTCTGGGCAATTGTGCCTAGCTCTGGGCTAAGTCGTCATGGTGGAACTAGGACCTGGCTCCTGTCCTCACCTAGCCCTGGACTTGGTAACATTGTGTCATTCCTTGAATCACACGGCACTGTCTTACACTGCTGTGTGCTGCTTATTGCTGAGGTGAATTTAAAATATCTATATACTTTATTGTCGTTTATTTAGATGTGAGAGGGAAAGAGACAAAGTGACATAGAGAAAGGGAGAAAGAGAAGGGGTTTGCCAGGGCTTCCAGCGACTGCAAGTGAACTCCAGATGCAGATGCCAGCATCTGCATCTGGCTGACATGGCTACTGGAGAATGACACCTAGGCAAGCCCCTCAACTCCTGAGCCATCTCTCCAGCACAGACACATTTTAACATACTCTTTCTGTTTTCCTTTGTTTTGTCCTTTGCTTTTTGACGAAGGGTCTCACTCTAGCTCAGTCTGACCAAGAATTCACAATGAATCTCTTGGTGGTCTCGAGCGTATGGAAATCTCCACACCTTTTCCTCCCACATGCTGGGATCGAAGGTTTGTGCCACTAAAACAGACCTTTCCAAAGATTTATGTAAATATTTACTTATTTATTTGAGATAGGTCGAGAAAGTAATGGAAAGAGAAAGAGGGGATGGGGCCCTGAGAGTGAGACAGAGAGAGAGGGACTTAGAGTGATGGCACGACAGGGCCTCAACTCACTGCAAACAATCTGTGGACATATTTTCCGCCTATATATGTGTTTTACATGGGTACTGGGAATTGAACCTGGGTCCTCAGGCTTCAAAGGCAAGTGACTTGGCTGCTTCACCATTTTTCCATCCCACATGCACATTTCATAAAAGGCAAATTTAATTTTTATAAAGTCTCCCTTCCTTCACGACCTCAAAGTGGCTGATGCTACCTGCACAGGACCTGCATTATAGGAGGAAAGCATGATGGCAACCAAAGAGAAGAGAGACTAAATTGGAAAATGGCAGGGGTTTGTTAAGGGGGTATTGGTTGGGGAAAGTTACTGTTTTGTGAGGATTTTGATTATGGTACACAGATTATATTTAAAGAAGTTGTTTTGTGTATACACGCATGTGCCAGAACTTAAAACAAACTCAGATACACACACACACACAATGTCATGCACATGCACACAAAACACATTCACATGCAAAATTTGCAAATCATCGTCATCTCTTTGTTTCAATATCGTTTTAATTTTATTTGTTTCAGTGTAACAGACAGAAAGAAAGAGAGACAGAGAGAGAGTGAGAATGGGCGTGCTACAGCCTCCAGCCACTGCAAACAAAATCCAGACGCATGTGCTCCATTGTGCATCTGGCTGATGTGGTTCCTGAGCAATTGAGCCTCGAACCGGAGTTCTTAGGCTTCACAGGCAAGCGCTTTTGCTAAGCCATCTCTCAAGCCCTTTATCTCATTTTTTGAGACAAACACAATAGACTGGCCTTTAATTCATTTTCATTTTTTAACGCGAAAGAGACATAATTGGCAGGCCAGGGCCTGCAGGCAATGGAATGGAACTCCACATGCATTTGCGGTGTTGAGTGCATGTGCGACCTTCAACATGCATCAGCTCATGTGTCTTTCTTGTGTAGTAACTGCATTGTGGAACATGGAACTTTTGGCTTTGCAGGACAGTGCCTTAACCAGTCATCCATCTCTCCACTCTTCAACGTTATGTTATTTTATATATATATTACATTTTTGTGTGTGGCTGAGAGGGCTGGGATGTGTCACAGAGAGGGTGGGGAGAGAGAGAGAGACAGAAAAACAGAGAGAATGGATGTGCCAGGGTCCCCTAGCATATAATGTCAGATTCATGCCCCACTTTGTGCCGGCCCCTCTCTCTATCTCCCTCCCTCTATCTCTCTCCCAGTCTCTATCACTCACTCTGATTTTATTGTATGTTTTTCTTTAATTCTTACGGCACTATCTCAGTCTAGTGCAGGATGAACTCGAATTTACTATATGGCCCAGGGATGACTTGAACTCACAGCTGTCCTCCCACTTCTGCTTCCTGAGCACTGGAATTAAACGTGTGTGCCACCATGCCCTGAGTGTAAGTGAACTGAAGCCAGGCCCTAACTGTTTGCAAGGAAGCACCTTTATCACTGTGCCATCTGTCTACCCCATTCAACATATCTTTTTGTGTTTTTTTCTCATTTTAGTGGAGGAGTCGCACACTGAGCAAGGATAACGTGGTAATAATTAGGTAGGCAAACAATTAGTGATCGTGATGCCCTCCATCACAAAGAAGCGGTAGGATACATAACTTCCTAGGGAAAGTCAGGCAAATGAAGGACATTTCATCAGCAGAAGATGCAAGTGAGAGCTCACAAAAGCTCTTGGTCTGGTTAGTGACATCAGGAAGTAAAGAAGGATCGAGAGATAACCCATAGGTTTTCAAAAGTGTTGACATCAGCAAGTCATATTTGGATCAGCTTTGTCCCCTCCTTTATTTTGTCGGGTCTGTGTGTGTGTGTGTGTGTGTGTGTGTGTGTGTGTGTAATCATGCGTGCGTATGCACTCACCCCCTAGAAAATGGAACTTTTTATTTTACTCATCTCAACAAAATCAAACATGTTTTAGAAGGAATGGGCTAGATAGTAGGCTTAGTGATTAAGGCATTTGCCTCCATAGCCAAAGCACCAAGGTTCAAATTCTCAGGACCCAGGTTCGCCAGATGCACAAGGGGCTACGTAGGTCTGGAGTTCATTGGCAGTGGCTGGAGGCCTTGTGGTGACAGTTCTCTCTCTACCTCCCTCTCTAAATATCTCTCTTTCTGCCTCTCTATCGATGAAGGAAATGAATGAAAATAAATTGTGTGGTAAAACTGTTAAGAATGACTCTGTTTGGGTGGTGAAAAGGTAGTATTTTCCCTCCTTAGTCAAAAAATCTGATTTATGTGACATCACTTCCTGCTGGTCTTTAGGGTGTCTTTTGAGAAGTCAGCTGTCACATGATTTGCAATACTCACCCTTTTGGATTTCTTTTATTCAAGTACTGGAGAAATGCCTGAAAGGCCACGTTAGTTTCCTGCAAAGTCTATTGACCCAAGTTCTATTTTCCGTTTCCCACATAAAGCTAGATGCACAATACTGCTTGCATCTAGAGTTCATTTGCAGAGCAGAGACGTCCTGGTGATCAACACTCACGCTCTCGCTTCCTCTCTATGTCTCTCTTCATTCTCTCTCTGCATGGATATAAATAGAAGCTTGGAAACATTTAAACTGAAATGTAGGGCATGATGGTTTGTTTTCTTCAATTCCAGCAGTTGTTAGGCAGATATAGGAGGATTACTTGGTTCAAAGTCAGCGTGGAGGCCCAGGGTGAGTTCAAGGCCGAGAGTGAGACCATAACTGGAAACAAGCAAATATGAATTCTTCCTGTCAGTTGAGTTTTTGTTAGAATATTGATGAGTTTCTTCAAGTTTGCTGAAATCTCATGGATTTCCAGCAAGGTTTTAAACACTTCTTCAGTGGACTTTTTGGACATACCTATTATCTGGTTAGTTTCTGGCACTTTATAGTTACATCCTGCTTCTCTGTCCTACAAACGCCCACACAAACATGCACACGCCTTTTGGTTCACATGCACCACAGATCATATGTGGAGGTGAAAGGACAACATAGGGTGTATATCGGCTCCTTCTACTTCGAGATAGTCTCTTATTTAGCATGCTGGTTCATTTCTGTGGTTCTGTGCCTTGGCCTCCTCTTTTCTCGTAGGTGCACTGTGATTCCCAGATGTTTACTGTGGATTTTGCTTGTGATGTGGGTTCTGTGGATCACAACTCAGGTCCAGGAGCAGTTTTTGGATATACATTGAGGGAGAGTAGAGGGACAATGGGCATGCCAGGGCCTCCAGCCCCTGCCAATGAACTCTAGCCAAATGTACCACCTTATGCCCATGACTTTTCCTGGCTACTGTGGAATCCAAGATAGGTCCTTTTGGCTTGGCCAGCAAGTGCCTTCACCACTGACTTAACTCTCCACTTGTTCAGGAGCAGTCTTTATGTCTGACTTAGTGGTGACAAAGTACAAGAAGCGGAGGGGGGGAGCGTGAGCTTACTATAGTGGGTGCACCAGGCCCTCCAGCCACGGCAAGGGAAGTCCAGATGCATGTGCCAACATGGTTTTCTTATTTAACTGGCACCTGGAGTATTGAATCTTGACCCTCAGGCTTCATAGGCAATTGCCTTAACTGATAAGCCATCATCCCTCCAGCCCCCATGTGCAGTTCTTGATGCCTGTTGATGTGTGATGTCATCCACAATGGGAAGGATCAGGTATCTGTGGCAGGCATTACCACCTCGCGTTGGGTCTGTTTCTGCAGAAATTCAAGTGGCCGCTTCCTACTGGGAGCCTGGAGGTCTTTCTGCTCTCAGCACTTGATGGTTCCTGAAATGCAGGTTTTCAGCACGCTGCTTGTTCATCACCATTTAAGCCTTAGGTGGTGCTCCAAGCTCAGCTTTCTTCTAAATTGGCAGTTCCCCATGAAATCTGGAAGCCTCTGAAACCATTTTCCGGTAGACCAGGTCCTCCCGCCTGTAGTCATGGTCTGGGCAATTGTGCCTAGCTCTGGGCTAAGTCGTCATGGTGGAACTAGGACCTGGCTCCTGTCCTCACCTAGCCCTGGACTTGGTAACATTGTGTCATTCCTTGAATCACACGGCACTGTCTTACACTGCTGTGTGCTGCTTATTGCTGAGGTGAATTTAAAATATCTATATACTTCTATTGTCGTTTATTTAGATGTGAGAGGGAAAGAGACAAAGTGACATAGAGAAAGGGAGAAAGAGAAGGGGTTTGCCAGGGCTTCCAGCGACTGCAAGTGAAGTCCAGATGCAGATGCCAGCATCTGCATCTGGCTGACATGGCTACTGGAGAATGACACCTAGGCAAGCCCCTCAACTCCTGAGCCATCTCTCCAGCACAGACACCTTTAAACATACTCTTTCTGTTTTCCTTTGTTTTGTCCTTTGCTTTTTGACGAAGGGTCTCACTCTAGCTCAGTCTGACCTAGAATTCACTATGAATCTCTTGGTGGTCTCGAGCTTATGGAAATCTCCACACCTTTTCCTCCCACATGCTGGGATCGAAGGTTTGTGCCACTACAACAGACCTTTCCAAAGATTTATGTAAATATTTACTTATTTATTTGAGATAGGTCGAGAAAGTAATGGAAAGAGAAAGAGGGGATGGGGCTCTGAGAGTGAGACAGAGAGAGAGGGACTTAGAGTGATGGCACGACAGGGCCTCAACTCACTGCAAACAATCTGTGGACACATTTCCCGCCTATATATGTGTTTTACATGGGTACTGGGAATTGAACCTGGGTCCTCAGGCTTCAAAGGCAAGTGCCTTGGCTGCTTCACCATTTTTCCATCCCATATGCACATTTCATAAAATTGAAACTTAATTTTTATAAAGTCTCCCTTCCTTCATGGCCTCACACTGGCTGATGCTACCGGCACAGGACCTGCATTATAGGAGGAAAGCATGATGGCAACAAAAGAGAAGAGAGACTAAATTGGAAAATGGCAGGGGTTTGTTAAGGGGGTATTGGTTGGGGAAAGTTACTGTTTTGAGCGGATTTTGATTAGGGTGCACAGATTATATTTAAAGAAGGTGTTTTGTGCACACACGCATGTGCCTGAACTTAAAACACATTCAGACACACACACACACACAATGTCATGCACATGCACACAAGACACATTCACATGCAAAATTTGCATATCATCCTCATCTCTTTGTTTCAATATCGTTTTAACTTCATTTATTTGTTTGAGTGCGACAGACAGAAAGAAAGAGAGAGAGAGAGAGAGAGAATGGGCGTGCTACAGCCTCCAGCCACTGCAAACAAACTCCAGACGCATGTGCTCCATTGTGCATCTGGCTGATGTGGTTCCTGAGCAATTGAGCCCCGAACCGGAGTGCTTAGGCTTCACAGGCAAGCGCTTAACCGCTAAGCCATCTCTGAAGCCCCTTTTCTCATTTTTTGAGCCAAACACAATAGACTGGCCTTTAATTTATTTTTATTTTTTAACCCGAAAGAGACATAATTGGCAGGCCAGGGCCTCCAGGCAATGGAATGGAACTCCCCACGCATTTGTTGTGTTGAGTGCATGTGCGACCTGCAACATGCATCAGCTCATGTGTCTTTCTTGTGTAGTAACTGCATTGTGGAACATGGAACATTTGGCTTCGCAGGACAGTGCCTTAACCAGTCATCCATCTCTCCACTCTTCAACGTTATGTTATTTTATATATATATTACATTTTTATGTGTAGCTGAGAGGGCTGGGATGTGTCACAGAGAGGGTGGGGAGAGAGAGAGAGAGAGACAGAAAAACAGAGAGAATGGATGTGCAGGGTCCCCTAGCATGTAATGTCAGATTCATGCCCCACTTTGTGCCGGCCCCTCTCTCTATCTCCCTCCCTCTGTCTCTCTCCCGGTCTCTATCACTCACTCTGATTTTATTGTATGTTTTTCTTTAATTCTTACGGCACTATCTCAGTCTAGTGCAGGCTGAACTCGAATTTACTATATAGCCCAGGGATGACTTGAACTCACAGCTGTCCTCCCACTTCTGCTTCCTGAGCACTGGAATTAAACGTGTGTGCCACCATGCCCTGATTGTAAGTGAACGGAAGGCAGGCCCTAACTGTTTGCAAGGAAGCACCTTTATCACTGTGCCATCTGTCTACTCCATTCAACATATCTTTTTGTGTTTTTTTCTCGTTTTAGTGGTAGAGTCGCACACTGGGCCAGGATAACGTGGTATTAACTAGGTAGGCAAACAATTAGTGTTCGTGATGCCCTCTATCGAAAAGAAGCGGTAGGATACATACCTTCCTAGGGAAAGTCAGGCAAATGAAGGACATTTCATCAGCAGAAGATGCAAGTGAGAGCTCACAAAAGCTCTTGGTCTGGTTAGTGACATCAGGAAGTAAAGAAGGATGGAGAGATAACCCATAGGTTTGCAAAAGTGTTGACATCAGCAAGTCATATTTGGATCAGCTTTGTCTCCTCCTTTATTTTGTCGGTCTGTGTGTGTGTGTGTGTGTGTGTGTGTACACATGCGTGCATATGCACTCACCCCCTAGAAAATGGAACTTTTTATTTTACTCATCTCAACAAAATCAAACATGTTTTAGACGGAATGGGCTACATAGTAGGCTTAGTGATTAAGGCATTTGCCTCCATAGCCAAAGCACCAAGGTTCAAATTCTCAGGACCCAGGTTCGCCAGATGCACAAGGGGCTACGTAGGTCTGGAGTTCATTGGCAGTGGCTGGAGGCCTTGTGGTGACAGTTCTCTCTCTACCTCCCTCTCTCAATATCTCTCTTTCTGCCTCTCTATCGATGAAGGAAATGAATGAAAATAAATTGTGTGGTAAAACTGTTAAGAATGACTCTGTTTGGGTGGGGAAAAGGTAGTATTTTCCCTCCTTAGTCAAAAAATCTGATTTATTTGACATCACTTTCTGCTGGTCTTTAGGGTGTCTTTTGAGAAGTCAGCTGTCACAAGATTTGCAATACTCACCCTTTTGGATTTCTTTTATTCAAGTACTGGAGAAATGCCTGAAAGGCCACGTTAGTTTCCTGCAAAGTCTATTGACCCAAGTTCTATTTTCCGTTTCCCACACAAAGCTAGATGCACAATACTGCTTGCATCTAGAGTTCATTTGCAGAGCAGAGACGTCCTGGTGATCAACACTCACGCTCTCGCTTCCTCTCTATGTCTCTCTTCATTCTCTCTCTGCATGGATATAAATAGAAGCTTGGAAACATTTAAACTGAAATGTAGGGCATGATGGTTTGTTTTCTTCAATTCCAGCAGTTGTTAGGCAGATATAGGAGGATTACTTGGTTCAAAGTCAGCGTGGAGGCCCAGGGTGAGTTCAAGGCCGAGAGTGAGACCATAACTGGAAACAAGCAAATATGACTTCTTCCTGTCAGTTGAGTTTTTGTTAGAATATTGATGAGTTTCTTCAAGTTTGCTGAAATCTCATGGATTTCCAGCAAGGTTTTAAACACTTCTTCAGTGGACTTTTTGGACATACCTATTATCTGGTTAGTTTCTGGCACTTTATAGTTACATCCTGCTTCTCTGTCCTATAAACGCCCACACAAACATGCACACGCCTTTTGGTTCACATGCACCACAGATCATATGTGGAGGTGAAAGGACAACATAGGGTGTATATCGGCTCCTTCTACTTCGAGATAGTCTCTTATTTAGCATGCTGGTTCATTTCTGTGGTTCTGTGCCTTGGCGTCCTCTTTTCTCGTAGGTGCACTGTGATTCCCAGATGTTTACTGTGGATTTTGCTTGTGATGTGGGTTCTGTGGATCACAACTCAGGTCCAGGAGCAGTTTTTGGATATACATTGAGGGAGAGTAGAGGGACAATGGGCATGCCAGGGCCTCCAGCCCCTGCCAATGAACTCTAGCCAAATGTACCACCTTATGCCCATGACTTTTCCTGGCTACTGTGGAATCCAAGATAGGTCCTTTTGGCTTGGCCAGCAAGTGCCTTCACCACTGACTTAACTCTCCACTTGTTCAGGAGCAGTCTTTATGTCTGACTTAGTGGTGACAAAGTACAAGAAGCGGAGGGGGGGAGCGTGAGCTTACTATAGTGGGTGCACCAGGCCCTCCAGCCACGGCAAGGGAAGTCCAGATGCATGTGCCAACATGGTTTTCTTATTTAACTGGCACCTGGAGTATTGAATCTTGACCCTCAGGCTTCATAGGCAATTGCCTTAACTGATAAGCCATCATCCCTCCAGCCCCCATGTGCAGTTCTTGATGCCTGTTGATGTGTGATGTCATCCACAATGGGAAGGATCAGGTATCTGTGGCAGGCATTACCACCTTGCGTTGGGTCTGTTTCTGCAGAAATTCAAGTGGCCGCTTCCTACTGGGAGCCTGGAGGTCTTTCTGCTCTCAGCACTTGATGGTTCCTGAAATGCAGGTTTTCAGCACGCTGCTTGTTCATCACCATTTAAGCCTTAGGTGGTGCTCCAAGCTCAGCTTTCTTCTAAATTGGCAGTTCCCCATGAAATCTGGAAGCCTCTGAAACCATTTTCCGGTAGACCAGGTCCTCCCGCCTGTAGTCATGGTCTGGGCAATTGTGCCTAGCTCTGGGCTAAGTCGTCATGGTGGAACTAGGACCTGGCTCCTGTCCTCACCTAGCCCTGGACTTGGTAACATTGTGTCATTCCTTGAATCACACGGCACTGTCTTACACTGCTGTGTGCTGCTTATTGCTGAGGTGAATTTAAAATATCTATATACTTTATTGTCGTTTATTTAGATGTGAGAGGGAAAGAGACAAAGTGACATAGAGAAAGGGAGAAAGAGAAGGGGTTTGCCAGGGCTTCCAGCGACTGCAAGTGAACTCCAGATGCAGATGCCAGCATCTGCATCTGGCTGACATGGCTACTGGAGAATGACACCTAGGCAAGCCCCTCAACTCCTGAGCCATCTCTCCAGCACAGACACATTTTAACATACTCTTTCTGTTTTCCTTTGTTTTGTCCTTTGCTTTTTGACGAAGGGTCTCACTCTAGCTCAGTCTGACCAAGAATTCACAATGAATCTCTTGGTGGTCTCGAGCGTATGGAAATCTCCACACCTTTTCCTCCCACATGCTGGGATCGAAGGTTTGTGCCACTAAAACAGACCTTTCCAAAGATTTATGTAAATATTTACTTATTTATTTGAGATAGGTCGAGAAAGTAATGGAAAGAGAAAGAGGGGATGGGGCCCTGAGAGTGAGACAGAGAGAGAGGGACTTAGAGTGATGGCACGACAGGGCCTCAACTCACTGCAAACAATCTGTGGACATATTTCCCGCCTATATATGTGTTTTACATGGGTACTGGGAATTGAACCTGGGTCCTCAGGCTTCAAAGGCAAGTGACTTGGCTGCTTCACCATTTTTCCATCCCACATGCACATTTCATAAAAGGCAAATTTAATTTTTATAAAGTCTCCCTTCCTTCACGACCTCAAAGTGGCTGATGCTACCTGCACAGGACCTGCATTATAGGAGGAAAGCATGATGGCAACCAAAGAGAAGAGAGACTAAATTGGAAAATGGCAGGGGTTTGTTAAGGGGGTATTGGTTGGGGAAAGTTACTGTTTTGTGAGGATTTTGATTATGGTACACAGATTATATTTAAAGAAGTTGTTTTGTGCACACACGCATGTGCCTGAACTTAAAACACATTCAGACACACACACACACACAATGTCATGCACATGCACACAAGACACATTCACATGCAAAATTTGCATATCATCCTCATCTCTTTGTTTCAATATCGTTTTAACTTCTTTATTTGTTTCAGTATAACAGACAGAAAGAAAGAGAGAGAGAGAGAGAGAGAATGGGCGTGCTACAGCCTCCAGCCACTGCAAACAAACTCCAGACGCATGTGCTCCATTGTGCATCTGGCTGATGTGGTTCCTGAGCAATTGAGCCTCGAACCGGAGTGCTTAGGCTTCACAGGCAAGCGCTTTACGCTAAGCCATCTCTGAAGCCCCTTTATCTCATTTTTTGAGCCAAACACAATAGACTGGCCTTTAATTTATTTTATTTTTTAACGCGAAAGAGACATAATTGGCAGGCCAGGGCCTGCAGGCAATGGAATGGAACTCCCCACGCATTTGCTGTGTTGAGTGCATGTGCGACCTGCAACATGCATCAGCTCATGTGTCTTTCTTGTGTAGTAACTGCATTGTGGAACATGGAACATTTGGCTTCGCAGGACAGTGCCTTAACCAGTCATCCATCTCTCCACTCTTCAACGTTATGTTATTTTATATATATATTACATTTTTGTGTGTGGCTGAGAGGGCTGGGATGTGTCACAGAGAGGGTGGGGAGAGAGAGAGAGAGACAGAAAAACAGAGAGAATGGATGTGCCAGGGTCCCCTAGCATGTAATGTCAGATTCATGCCCCACTTTGTGCCGGCCCCTCTCTCTATCTCCCTCCCTCTGTCTCTCTCCCTGGTCTCTATCACTCACTCTGATTTTATTGTATGTTTTTCTTTAATTCTTACGGCACTATCTCAGTCTAGTGCAGGATGAACTCGAATTTACTATATGGCCCAGGGATGACTTGAACTCACAGCTGTCCTCCCACTTCTGCTTCCTGAGCACTGGAATTAAACGTGTGTGCCACCATGCCCTGATTGTAAGTGAACGGAAGGCAGGCCCTAACTGTTTGCAAGGAAGCACCTTTATCACTGTGCCATCTGTCTACTCCATTCAACATATCTTTTTGTGTTTTTTTCTCGTTTTAGTGGTAGAGTCGCACACTGGGCCAGGATAACGTGGTATTAACTAGGTAGGCAAACAATTAGTGTTCGTGATGCCCTCTATCGAAAAGAAGCGGTAGGATACATACCTTCCTAGGGAAAGTCAGGCAAATGAAGGACATTTCATCAGCAGAAGATGCAAGTGAGAGCTCACAAAAGCTCTTGGTCTGGTTAGTGACATCAGGAAGTAAAGAAGGATGGAGAGATAACCCATAGGTTTGCAAAAGTGTTGACATCAGCAAGTCATATTTGGATCAGCTTTGTCTCCTCCTTTATTTTGTCGGTCTGTGTGTGTGTGTGTGTGTGTGTGTGTGTGTACACATGCGTGCATATGCACTCACCCCCTAGAAAATGGAACTTTTTATTTTACTCATCTCAACAAAATCAAACATGTTTTAGAAGGAATGGGCTAGATAGTAGGCTTAGTGATTAAGGCATTTGCCTCCATAGCCAAAGCACCAAGGTTCAAATTCTCAGGACCCAGGTTCGCCAGATGCACAAGGGGCTACGTTGGTCTGGAGTTCATTGGCAGTGGCTGGAGGCCTTGTGGTGACAGTTCTCTCTCTACCTCCCTCTCTCAATATCTCTCTTTCTGCCTCTCTATCGATGAAGGAAATGAATGAAAATAAATTGTGTGGTAAAACTGTTAAGAATGACTCTGTTTGGGTGGTGAAAAGGTAGTATTTTCCCTCCTTAGTCAAAAAATCTGATTTATGTGACATCACTTTCTGCTGGTCTTTAGGGTGTCTTTTGAGAAGTCAGCTGTCACATGATTTGCAATACTCACCCTTTTGGATTTCTTTTATTCAAGTACTGGAGAAATGCCTGAAAGGCCACGTTAGTTTCCTGCAAAGTCTATTGACCCAAGTTCTATTTTCCGTTTCCCACATAAAGCTAGATGCACAATACTGCTTGCATCTAGAGTTCATTTGCAGAGCAGAGACGTCCTGGTGATCAACACTCACGCTCTCGCTTCCTCTCTATGTCTCTCTTCATTCTCTCTCTGCATGGATATAAATAGAAGCTTGGAAACATTTAAACTGAAATGTAGGGCATGATGGTTTGTTTTCTTCAATTCCAGCAGTTGTTAGGCAGATATAGGAGGATTACTTGGTTCAAAGTCAGCGTGGAGGCCCAGGGTGAGTTCAAGGCCGAGAGTGAGACCATAACTGGAAACAAGCAAATATGACTTCTTCCTGTCAGTTGAGTTTTTGTTAGAATATTGATGAGTTTCTTCAAGTTTGCTGAAATCTCATGGATTTCCAGCAAGGTTTTAAACACTTCTTCAGTGGACTTTTTGGACATACCTATTATCTGGTTAGTTTCTGGCACTTTATAGTTACATCCTGCTTCTCTGTCCTATAAACGCCCACACAAACATGCACACGCCTTTTGGTTCACCTGCACCACAGATCATATGTGGAGGTGAAAGGACAACATAGGGTGTATATATCGGCTCCTTCTACTTCGAGATAGTCTCTTATTTAGCATGCTGGTTCATTTCTGTGGTTCTGTGCCTTGGCGTCCTCTTTTCTCGTAGGTGCACTGTGATTCCCAGATGTTTACTGTGGATTTTGCTTGTGATGTGGGTTCTGTGGATCACAACTCAGGTCCAGGAGCAGTTTTTGGATATACATTGAGGGAGAGTAGAGGGACAATGGGCATGCCAGGGCCTCCAGCCCCTGCCAATGAACTCTAGCCAAATGTACCACCTTATGCCCATGACTTTTCCTGGCTACTGTGGAATCCAAGATAGGTCCTTTTGGCTTGGCCAGCAAGTGCCTTCACCACTGACTTAACTCTCCACTTGTTCAGGAGCAGTCTTTATGTCTGACTTAGTGGTGACAAAGTACAAGAAGCGGAGGGGGGGAGCGTGAGCTTACTATAGTGGGTGCACCAGGCCCTCCAGCCACGGCAAGGGAAGTCCAGATGCATGTGCCAACATGGTTTTCTTATTTAACTGGCACCTGGAGTATTGAATCTTGACCCTCAGGCTTCATAGGCAATTGCCTTAACTGATAAGCCATCATCCCTCCAGCCCCCATGTGCAGTTCTTGATGCCTGTTGATGTGTGATGTCATCCACAATGGGAAGGATCAGGTATCTGTGGCAGGCATTACCACCTTGCGTTGGGTCTGTTTCTGCAGAAATTCAAGTGGCCGCTTCCTACTGGGAGCCTGGAGGTCTTTCTGCTCTCAGCACTTGATGGTTCCTGAAATGCAGGTTTTCAGCACGCTGCTTGTTCATCACCATTTAAGCCTTAGGTGGTGCTCCAAGCTCAGCTTTCTTCTAAATTGGCAGTTCCCCATGAAATCTGGAAGCCTCTGAAACCATTTTCCGGTAGACCAGGTCCTCCCGCCTGTAGTCATGGTCTGGGCAATTGTGCCTAGCTCTGGGCTAAGTCGTCATGGTGGAACTAGGACCTGGCTCCTGTCCTCACCTAGCCCTGGACTTGGTAACATTGTGTCATTCCTTGAATCACACGGCACTGTCTTACACTGCTGTGTGCTGCTTATTGCTGAGGTGAATTTAAAATATCTATATACTTTATTGTCGTTTATTTAGATGTGAGAGGGAAAGAGACAAAGTGACATAGAGAAAGGGAGAAAGAGAAGGGGTTTGCCAGGGCTTCCAGCGACTGCAAGTGAACTCCAGATGCAGATGCCAGCATCTGCATCTGGCTGACATGGCTACTGGAGAATGACACCTAGGCAAGCCCCTCAACTCCTGAGCCATCTCTCCAGCACAGACATATTTTAACATACTCTTTCTGTTTTCCTTTGTTTTGTCCTTTGCTTTTTGACGAAGGGTCTCACTCTAGCTCAGTCTGACCAAGAATTCACAATGAATCTCTTGGTGGTCTCGAGCGTATGGAAATCTCCACACCTTTTCCTCCCACATGCTGGGATCGAAGGTTTGTGCCACTAAAACAGACCTTTCCAAAGATTTATGTAAATATTTACTTATTTATTTGAGATAGGTCGAGAAAGTAATGGAAAGAGAAAGAGGGGATGGGGCCCTGAGAGTGAGACAGAGAGAGAGGGACTTAGAGTGATGGCACGACAGGGCCTCAACTCACTGCAAACAATCTGTGGACATATTTTCCGCCTATATATGTGTTTTACATGGGTACTGGGAATTGAACCTGGGTCCTCAGGCTTCAAAGGCAAGTGACTTGGCTGCTTCACCATTTTTCCATCCCACATGCACATTTCATAAAAGGCAAATTTAATTTTTATAAAGTCTCCCTTCCTTCACGACCTCAAAGTGGCTGATGCTACCTGCACAGGACCTGCATTATAGGAGGAAAGCATGATGGCAACCAAAGAGAAGAGAGACTAAATTGGAAAATGGCAGGGGTTTGTTAAGGGGGTATTGGTTGGGGAAAGTTACTGTTTTGTGAGGATTTTGATTATGGTACACAGATTATATTTAAAGAAGTTGTTTTGTGTATACACGCATGTGCCAGAACTTAAAACAAACTCAGATACACACACACACACAATGTCATGCACATGCACACAAAACACATTCACATGCAAAATTTGCAAATCATCGTCATCTCTTTGTTTCAATATCGTTTTAATTTTATTTGTTTCAGTGTAACAGACAGAAAGAAAGAGAGACAGAGAGAGAGTGAGAATGGGCGTGCTACAGCCTCCAGCCACTGCAAACAAACTCCAGACGCATGTGCTCCATTGTGCATCTGGCTGATGTGGTTCCTGAGCAATTGAGCCTCGAACCGGAGTTCTTAGGCTTCACAGGCAAGCGCTTTTGCTAAGCCATCTCTCAAGCCCTTTATCTCATTTTTTGAGACAAACACAATAGACTGGCCTTTAATTCATTTTCATTTTTTAACGCGAAAGAGACATAATTGGCAGGCCAGGGCCTGCAGGCAATGGAATGGAACTCCACATGCATTTGCGGTGTTGAGTGCATGTGCGACCTTCAACATGCATCAGCTCATGTGTCTTTCTTGTGTAGTAACTGCATTGTGGAACATGGAACTTTTGGCTTTGCAGGACAGTGCCTTAACCAGTCATCCATCTCTCCACTCTTCAACGTTATGTTATTTTATATATATATTACATTTTTGTGTGTGGCTGAGAGGGCTGGGATGTGTCACAGAGAGGGTGGGGAGAGAGAGAGAGACAGAAAAACAGAGAGAATGGATGTGCCAGGGTCCCCTAGCATATAATGTCAGATTCATGCCCCACTTTGTGCCGGCCCCTCTCTCTATCTCCCTCCCTCTGTCTCTCTCCCGGTCTCTATCACTCACTCTGATTTTATTGTATGTTTTTCTTTAATTCTTACGGCACTATCTCAGTCTAGTGCAGGATGAACTCGAATTTACTATATGGCCCAGGGATGACTTGAACTCACAGCTGTCCTCCCACTTCTGCTTCCTGAGCACTGGAATTAAACGTGTGTGCCACCATGCCCTGAGTGTAAGTGAACTGAAGCCAGGCCCTAACTGTTTGCAAGGAAGCACCTTTATCAGTGTGCCATCTGTCTACCCCATTCAACATATCTTTTTGTGTTTTTTTCTCATTTTAGTGGTAGAGTCGCACACTGAGCAAGGATAACGTTGTAATAATTAGGTAGGCAAACAATTAGTGATCGTGATGCCCTCCATCACAAAGAAGCGGTAGGATACATAACTTCCTAGGGAAAGTCAGGCAAATGAAGGACATTTCATCAGCAGAAGATGCAAGTGAGAGCTCACAAAAGCTCTTGGTCTGGTTAGTGACATCAGGAAGTAAAGAAGGATCGAGAGATAACCCATAGGTTTTCAAAAGTGTTGACATCAGCAAGTCATATTTGGATCAGCTTTGTCCCCTCCTTTATTTTGTCGGGTCTGTGTGTGTGTGTGTGTGTGTGTGTGTGTGTGTGTGTGTGTGTAATCATGCGTGCGTATGCACTCACCCCCTAGAAAATGGAACTTTTTATTTTACTCATCTCAACAAAATCAAACATGTTTTAGAAGGAATGGGCTAGATAGTAGGCTTAGTGATTAAGGCATTTGCCTCCATAGCCAAAGCACCAAGGTTCAAATTCTCAGGACCCAGGTTCGCCAGATGCACAAGGGGCTACGTAGGTCTGGAGTTCATTGGCAGTGGCTGGAGGCCTTGTGGTGACAGTTCTCTCTCTACCTCCCTCTCTCAATATCTCTCTTTCTGCCTCTCTATCGATGAAGGAAATGAATGAAAATAAATTGTGTGGTAAAACTGTTAAGAATGACTCTGTTTGGGTGGTGAAAAGGTAGTATTTTCCCTCCTTAGTCAAAAAATCTGATTTATGTGACATCACTTCCTGCTGGTCTTTAGGGTGTCTTTTGAGAAGTCAGCTGTCACATGATTTGCAATACTCACCCTTTTGGATTTCTTTTATTCAAGTACTGGAGAAATGCCTGAAAGGCCACGTTAGTTTCCTGCAAAGTCTATTGACCCAAGTTCTATTTTCCGTTTCCCACATAAAGCTAGATGCACAATACTGCTTGCATCTAGAGTTCATTTGCAGAGCAGAGACGTCCTGGTGATCAACACTCACGCTCTCGCTTCCTCTCTATGTCTCTCTTCATTCTCTCTCTGCATGGATATAAATAGAAGCTTGGAAACATTTAAACTGAAATGTAGGGCATGATGGTTTGTTTTCTTCAATTCCAGCAGTTGTTAGGCAGATATAGGAGGATTACTTGGTTCAAAGTCAGCGTGGAGGCCCAGGGTGAGTTCAAGGCCGAGAGTGAGACCATAACTGGAAACAAGCAAATATGACTTCTTCCTGTCAGTTGAGTTTTTGTTAGAATATTGATGAGTTTCTTCAAGTTTGCTGAAATCTCATGGATTTCCAGCAAGGTTTTAAACACTTCTTCAGTGGACTTTTTGGACATACCTATTATCTGGTTAGTTTCTGGCACTTTATAGTTACATCCTGCTTCTCTGTCCTACAAACGCCCACACAAACATGCACACGCCTTTTGGTTCACATGCACCACAGATCATATGTGGAGGTGAAAGGACAACATAGGGTGTATATCGGCTCCTTCTACTTCGAGATAGTCTCTTATTTAGCATGCTGGTTCATTTCTGTGGTTCTGTGCCTTGGCCTCCTCTTTTCTCGTAGGTGCACTGTGATTCCCAGATGTTTACTGTGGATTTTGCTTGTGATGTGGGTTCTGTGGATCACAACTCAGGTCCAGGAGCAGTTTTTGGATATACATTGAGGGAGAGTAGAGGGACAATGGGCATGCCAGGGCCTCCAGCCCCTGCCAATGAACTCTAGCCAAATGTACCACCTTATGCCCATGACTTTTCCTGGCTACTGTGGAATCCAAGATAGGTCCTTTTGGCTTGGCCAGCAAGTGCCTTCACCACTGACTTAACTCTCCACTTGTTCAGGAGCAGTCTTTATGTCTGACTTAGTGGTGACAAAGTACAAGAAGCGGAGGGGGGGAGCGTGAGCTTACTATAGCGGGTTCACCGGGCCCTCCAGCCACGGCAAGGGAAGTCCAGATGCATGTGCCAACATGGTTTTCTTCTTTAACTGGCACCAGGAGTATTGAATCTTGACCCTCAGGCTTCATAGGCAATTGCCTTAACTGATAAGCCATCATCCCTCCACCCCCATCTGCAGTTCTTGATGCCTGTTGATGTGTGATGTCATCCACAATGGGAAGGATCAGGTATCTGTTGCAGGCATTACCACCTCGCGTTGGGTCTGTTTCTGCAGAAATTCAAGTGGCCGCTTCCTACTGGGAGCCTGGAGGTCTTTCTGCTCTCAGCACTTGATGGTTCCTGAAATGCAGGTTTACAGCACGCTGCTTGTTCATCACCATTTAAGCCTTAGGTGGTGCTCCAAGCTCAGCTTTCTTCTAAATTGGCAGTTCCCCATGAAATCTGGAAGCCTCTGAAACCATTTTCCGGTAGACCAGGTCCTCCCGCATGTAGTAACGGTCGGGGCACTTGTGCCTAGCTCTGGGCTAAGTCGTCATGGTGGAACTAGGACCGGGCTCCTGTCCTCACCTAGCCCTGGACTTGGTAACATTGTGTCATTCCTTGAATCACACGGCACTGTCTTACACTGCTATGTGCTGCTTATTGCTGAGGTGAATTTAAAATATCTATATACTTTATTGTCATTTATTTAGATGTGAGAGGGAAAGAGACAAAGTGACATAGAGGAAGGGAGAAAGGGAAGGGGTTTGCCAGGGCTTCCAGCGACTGCAAGTGAACTCCAGATGCAGATGCCAGCATCTGCATCTGGCTGACATGGCTACTGGAGAATGACACCTAGGCAAGCCCCTCAACTCCTGAGCCATCTCTCCAGCACAGACACATTTTAACATACTCTTTCGGTTTTCTTTGTTTTGTCCTTTGCTTTTTGACGAAGGGTCTCACTCTAGCTCAGTCTGACCAAGAATTCACAATGAATCTCTTGGTGGTCTCGAGCCTATGGAAATCTCCACACCTTTTCCTCCCACATGCTGGGATCGAAGGTTTGTGCCACTACAACAGACCTTTCCAAAGATTTATGTAAATATTTACTTATTTATTTGAGATAGGTCGAGAAAGTAATGGAAAGACAAAGAGGGGATGGGGCTCTGAGAGTGAGACAGAGAGAGAGGGACTTAGAGTGATGGTACGACAGGGCCTCAACTCACTGCAAACAATCTGTGGACACATTTCCCGCCTATATATGTGTTTTACATGGGTACTGGGAATTGAACCTGGGTCCTCAGGCTTCAAAGGCAAGTGCCTTGGCTGCTTCACCATTTTTCCATCCCATATGCACATTTCATAAAAGGGAAATTTAATTTTTATAAAGTCTCCCTTCCTTCATGGCCTCACAGTGGCTGATGCTACCGGCACAGGACCTGCATTATAGGAGGAAAGCATGATGGCAACAAAAGAGAAGAGAGACTAAATTGGAAAATGGCAGGGGTTTGTTAAGGGGGTATTGGTTGGGGAAAGTTACTGTTTTGAGCGGATTTTGATTAGGGTGCACAGATTATATTTAAAGAAGGTGTTTTGTGCACACACGCATGTGCCTGAACTTAAAACACATTCAGACACACACACACACACAATGTCATGCACATGCACACAAGACACATTCACATGCAAAATTTGCATATCATCCTCATCTCTTTGTTTCAATATCGTTTTAATTTTATTTATTTGTTTGAGTGCGACAGACAGAAAGAAAGAGAGAGAGAGAGAGAGAGAATGGGCGTGCTACAGCCTCCAGCCACTGCAAACAAACTCCAGACGCATGTGCTCCATTGTGCATCTGGCTGATGTGGTTCCTGAGCAATTGAGCCCCGAACCGGAGTGCTTAGGCTTCACAGGCAAGCGCTTAACCGCTAAGCCATCTCTGAAGCCCCTTTTCTCATTTTTTGAGCCAAACACAATAGACTGGCCTTTAATTTATTTTTATTTTTTAACGCGAAAGAGACATAATTGGCAGGCCAGGGGCTCCAGGCAATGGAATGGAACTCCCCACGCATTTGTTGTGTTGAGTGCATGTGCGACCTGCAACATGCATCAGCTCATGTGTCTTTCTTGTGTAGTACCTGCATTGTGGAACATGGAACATTTGGCTTCGCAGGACAGTGCCTTAACCAGTCATCCATCTCTCCACTCTTCAACGTTATGTTATTTTATATATATATTACATTTTTATGTGTAGCTGAGAGGGCTGGGATGTGTCACAGAGAGGGTGGGGAGAGAGAGAGAGAGACAGAAAAACAGAGAGAATGGATGTGCAGGGTCCCCTAGCATGTAATGTCAGATTCATGCCCCACTTTGTGCCGGCCCCTCTCTCTATCTCCCTCCCTCTGTCTCTCTCCCGGTCTCTATCACTCACTCTGATTTTATTGTATGTTTTTCTTTAATTCTTACGGCACTATCTCAGTCTAGTGCAGGCTGAACTCGAATTTACTATATAGCCCAGGGATGACTTGAACTCACAGCTGTCCTCCCACTTCTGCTTCCTGAGCACTGGAATTAAACGTGTGTGCCACCATGCCCTGATTGTAAGTGAACTGAAGCCAGGCCCTAACTGTTTGCAAGGAAGCACCTTTATCACTGTGCCATCTGTCTACGCCATTCAACATGTCTTTTTGTGTTTCTTTCTCGTTTTAGTGGTAGAGTCGCACACTCTGCCAGGATAACGTGGTATTAACTAGGTAGGCAAACAATTAGTGATCGTGATGCGCTCTATCGAAAAGAAGCGGTAGGATACATACCTTCCTAGGGAAAGTCAGGCAAATGAAGGACATTTCATCAGCAGAAGATGCAAGTGAGAGCTCACAAAAGCTCTTGGTCTGGTTAGTGACATCAGGAAGTAAAGAAGGATGGAGAGATAACCCATAGGTTTGCAAAAGTGTTGACATCAGCAAGTCATATTTGGATCAGCTTTGTCCCCTCCTTTATTATGTCGGGTCTGTGTGTG
Source organism: Jaculus jaculus (assembly GCF_020740685.1). Classification (NCBI taxonomy): domain Eukaryota; kingdom Metazoa; phylum Chordata; class Mammalia; order Rodentia; family Dipodidae; genus Jaculus; species Jaculus jaculus. Next base: position 695,893 of record NW_025423501.1, read on the forward strand.
TGTGTGTGTGTGTGTGTGTGTGTGTGTGTGTGTGTACACATGCGTGCGTATGCACTCACCCCCTAGAAAATGGAACTTTTTATTTTACTCATCTCAACAAAATCAAACATGTTTTAGACGGAATGGGCTAGATAGTAGGCTTAGTGATTAAAGCATTTGCCTCCATAGCCAAAGCACCAAGGTTCAAATTCTCAGGACCCAGGTTCGCCAGATGCACAAGGGGCTACGTAGGTCTGGAGTTCATTGGCAGTGGCTGGAGGCCTTGTGGTGACAGTTCTCTCTCTACCTCCCTCTCTCAATATCTCTCTTTCTGCCTCTCTATTGATGAAGGAAATGAATGAAAATAAATTGTGTGGTAAAACTGTTAAGAATGACTCTGTTTGGGTGGGGAAAAGGTAGTATTTTCCCTCCTTAGTCAAAAAATCTGATTTAAGTGACATCACTTCCTGCTGGTCTTTAGGGTGTCTTTTGAGAAGTCAGCTGTCACATGATTTGCAATACTCACCCTTTTGGATTTCTTTTATTCAAGTACTGGAGAAATGCCCGAAAGGCCACGTTAGTTTCCTGCAAAGTCTATTGACCCAAGTTCTATTTTCCGTTTCCCACATAAAGCTAGATGCACAATACTGCTTGCATCTAGAGTTCATTTGCAGAGCAGAGACGTCCTGGTGATCAACACTCACGCTCTCGCTTCCTCTCTATGTCTCTCTTCATTCTCTCTCTGCATGGATATAAATAGAAGCTTGGAAACATTTAAACTGAAATGTAGGGCATGATGGTTTGTTTTCTTCAATTCCAGCAGTTGTTAGGCAGATATAGGAGGATTACTTGGTTCAAAGTCAGCGTGGAGGCCCAGGGTGAGTTCAAGGCCGAGAGTGAGACCATAACTGGAAACAAGCAAATATGACTTCTTCCTGTCAGTTGAGTTTTTGTTAGAATATTGATGAGTTTCTTCAAGTTTGCTGAAATCTCATGGATTTCCAGCAAGGTTTTAAACACTTCTTCAGTGGACTTTTTGGACATACCTATTATCTGGTTAGTTTCTGGCACTTTATAGTTACATCCTGCTTCTCTGTCCTAGAAACGCCCACACAAACATGCACACGCCTTTTGGTTCACCTGCACCACAGATCATATGTGGAGGTGAAAGGACAACATAGGGTGTATATCGGCTCCTTCTACTTCGAGATAGTCTCTTATTTAGCATGCTGGTTCATTTCTGTGGTTCTGTGCCTTGGCCTCCTCTTTTCTCGTAGGTGCACTGTGATTCCCAGATGTTTACTGTGGATTTTGCTTGTGATGTGGGTTCTGTGGATCACAACTCAGGTCCAGGAGCAGTTTTTGGATATACATTGAGGGAGAGTAGAGGGACAATGGGCATGCCAGGGCCTCCAGCCCCTGCCAATGAACTCTAGCCAAATGTACCACCTTATGCCCATGACTTTTCCTGGCTACTGTGGAATCCAAGATAGGTCCTTTTGGCTTGGCCAGCAAGTGCCTTCACCACTGACTTAACTCTCCACTTGTTCAGGAGCAGTCTTTATGTCTGACTTAGTGGTGACAAAGTACAAGAAGCGGAGGGGGGGAGCGTGAGCTTACTATAGTGGGTGCACCAGGCCCTCCAGCCACGGCAAGAAACTCCAGATGCATGTGCCAACATGATTTTCTTCTTTAACTGGCACCAGGAGTATTGAATCTTGACCCTCAGGCTCCATAGGCAATTGCCTTAACTGATAAGCCAACATCCCTCCAGCCCCCATGTGCAGTTCTTGATGCCTGTTGATGTGTGATGTCATCCACAATGGGAAGGATCAGGTATCTGTTGCAGGCATTACCACCTCGCGTTGGGTCTGTTTCTGCAGAAATTCAAGTGGCCGCTTCCTACTGGGAGCCTGGAGGTCTTTCTGCTCTCAGCACTTGATGGTTCCTGAAATGCAGGTTTACAGCACGCTGCTTGTTCATCACCATTTAAGCCTTAGGTGGTGCTCCAAGCTCAGCTTTCTTCTAAATTGGCAGTTCCCCATGAAATCTGGAAGCCTCTGAAACCATTTTCCGGTAGACCAGGTCCTCCCGCATGTAGTCACGGTCTGGGCACTTGTGCCTAGCTCTGGGCTAAGTCGTCATGGTGGAACTAGGACCGGGCTCCTGTCCTCACCTAGCCCTGGACTTGGTAACATTGTGTCATTCCTTGAATCACACGGCACTTTCTTACACTGCTATGAGCTGCTTATTGCTGAGGTGAATTTAAAATATCTATGTACTTCTATTGTCGTTTATTTAGATGTGAGAGGGAAAGAGACAACGTGACATAGAGAAAGGGAGAAAGACAAGGGGTTCGCCAGGGCTTCCAGCGACTGCAAATGAACTCCAGATGCAAATGCCAGCATCTGCATCTGGCTGACATGGCTACTGGAGAATGACACCTAGGCAAGCCCCTCAACTCCTGAGCCATCTCTCCAGCACAGACATATTTTAACATACTCTTTCTGTATTCCTTTGTTTTGTCCTTTGCTTTTTGACGAAGGGTCTCACTCTAGCTCAGTCTGACCTAGAATTCACTATGAATCTCATGGTGGTCTCGAGCTTATGGAAATCTCCACACCTTTTCCTCCCACATGCTGGGATCGAAGGTTTGTGCCACTACAACAGACCTTTCCAAAGATTTATGTAAATATTTACTTATTTATTTGAGATAGGTCGAGAAAGTAATGGAAAGACAAAGAGGGGATGGGGCTCTGAGAGTGAGACAGAGAGAGAGGGACTTAGAGTGATGGCACGACAGGGCCTCAACTCACTGCAAACAATCTGTGGACACATTTCCCGCCTATATATGTGTTTTACATGGGTACTGGGAATTGAACCTGGGTCCTCAGGCTTCAAAGGCAAGTGCCTTGGCTGCTTCACCATTTTTCCATCCCATATGCACATTTCATAAAAGGGAAATTTAATTTTTATAAAGTCTCCCTTCCTTCATGGCCTCACAGTGGCTGATGCTACCGGCACAGGACCTGCATTATAGGAGGAAAGCATGATGGCAACAAAAGAGAACAGAGACTAAATTGGAAAATGGCAGGGGTTTGTTAAGGGGGTATTGGTTGGGGAAAGTTACTGTTTTGAGCGGATTTTGATTAGGGTGCACAGATTATATTTAAAGAAGGTGTTTTGTGCACACACGCATGTGCCTGAACTTAAAACACATTCAGACACACACACACACACAATGTCATGCACATGCACACAAGACACATTCACATGCAAAATTTGCATATCATCCTCATCTCTTTGTTTCAATATCGTTTTAATTTTATTTATTTGTTTGAGTGCGACAGACAGAAAGAAAGAGAGAGAGAGAGAGAGAATGGGCGTGCTACAGCCTCCAGCCACTGCAAACAAACTCCAGACGCATGTGCTCCATTGTGCATCTGGCTGATGTGGTTCCTGAGCAATTGAGCCCCGAACCGGAGTGCTTAGGCTTCACAGGCAAGCGCTTAACCGCTAAGCCATCTCTGAAGCCCCTTTTCTCATTTTTTGAGCCAAACACAATAGACTGGCCTTTAATTTATTTTTATTTTTTAACGCGAAAGAGACATAATTGGCAGGCCAGGGGCTCCAGGCAATGGAATGGAACTCCCCACGCATTTGTTGTGTTGAGTGCATGTGCGACCTGCAACATGCATCAGCTCATGTGTCTTTCTTGTGTAGTACCTGCATTGTGGAACATGGAACATTTGGCTTCGCAGGACAGTGCCTTAACCAGTCATCCATCTCTCCACTCTTCAACGTTATGTTATTTTATATATATATTACATTTTTATGTGTAGCTGAGAGGGCTGGGATGTGTCACAGAGAGGGTTGGGAGAGAGAGAGAGAGACAGAAAAACAGAGAGAATGGATGTGCAGGGTCCCCTAGCATGTAATGTCAGATTCATGCCCCACTTTGTGCCGGCCCCTCTCTCTATCTCCCTCCCTCTGTCTCTCTCCCGGTCTCTATCACTCACTCTGATTTTATTGTATGTTTTTCTTTAATTCTTACGGCACTATCTCAGTCTAGTGCAGGCTGAACTCGAATTTACTATATAGCCCAGGGATGACTTGAACTCACAGCTGTCCTCCCACTTCTGCTTCCTGAGCACTGGAATTAAACGTGTGTGCCACCATGCCCTGATTGTAAGTGAACTGAAGCCAGGCCCTAACTGTTTGCAAGGAAGCACCTTTATCACTGTGCCATCTGTCTACCCCATTCAACATATCTTTTTGTGTTTTGTTCTCGTTTTAGTGGTAGAGTCGCACACTCTGCCAGGATAACGTGGTATTAACTAGGTAGGCAAACAATTAGTGATCGTGATGCGCTCTATCGAAAAGACGCGGTAGGATACATACCTTCCTAGGGAAAGTCAGGCAAATGAAGGACATTTCATCAGCAGAAGATGCAAGTGAGAGCTCACAAAAGCTCTTGGTCTGGTTAGTGACATCAGGAAGTAAAGAAGGATGGAGAGATAACCCATAGGTTTTCAAAAGTGTTGACATCTGCAAGTCATATTTGGATCAGCTTTGTCCCCTCCTTTATTATGTCGGGTCTGTGTGTGTGTGTGTGTGTGTGTGTGTGTGTGTGTACACATGCGTGCGTATGCACTCACCCCCTAGAAAATGGAACTTTTTATTTTACTCATCTCAACAAAATCAAACATGTTTTAGAAGGAATGGGCTAGATAGTAGGCTTAGTGATTAAGGCATTTGCCTCCATAGCCAAAGCACCAAGTTTCAAATTCTCAGGACCCAGGTTCGCCAGATGCACAAGGGGCTACGTAGGTCTGGAGTTCATTGGCAGTGGCTGGAGTCCTTGTGGTGACAGTTCTCTCTCTACCTCCCTCTCTCAATATCTCTCTTTCTGCCTCTCTATCGATGAAGGAGATGAATGAAAATAAATTGTGTGGTAAAACTGTTAAGAATGACTCTGTTTGGGTGGTGAAAAGGTAGTATTTTCCCTCCTTAGTCAAAAAATCTGATTTATGTGACATCACTTTCTGCTGGTCTTTAGGGTGTCTTTTGAGAAGTCAGCTGTCACATGATTTGCAATACTCACCCTTTTGGATTTCTTTTATTCAAGTACTGGAGAAATGCCTGAAAGGCCACGTTAGTTTCCTGCAAAGTCTATTGACCCAAGTTCTATTTTCCGTTTCCCACATAAAGCTAGATGCACAATACTGCTTGCATCTAGAGTTCATTTGCAGAGCAGAGACGTCCTGGTGATCAACACTCACGCTCTCGCTTCCTCTCTATGTCTCTCTTCATTCTCTCTCTGCATGGATATAAATAGAAGCTTGGAAACATTTAAACTGAAATGTAGGGCATGATGGTTTGTTTTCTTCAATTCCAGCAGTTGTTAGGCAGATATAGGAGGATTACTTGGTTCAAAGTCAGCGTGGAGGCCCAGGGTGAGTTCAAGGCCGAGAGTGAGACCATAACTGGAAACAAGCAAATATGACTTCTTCCTGTCAGTTGAGTTTTTGTTAGAATATTGATGAGTTTCTTCAAGTTTGCTGAAATCTCATGGATTTCCAGCAAGGTTTTAAACACTTCTTCAGTGGACTTTTTGGACATACCTATTATCTGGTTAGTTTCTGGCACTTTATAGTTACATCCTGCTTCTCTGTCCTATAAACGCCCACACAAACATGCACACGCCTTTTGGTTCACCTGCACCACAGATCATATGTGGAGGTGAAAGGACAACATAGGGTGTATATCGGCTCCTTCTACTTCGAGATAGTCTCTTATTTAGCATGCTGGTTCATTTCTGTGGTCCTGTGCCTTGGCCTCCTCTTTTCTCGTAGGTGCACTGTGATTCCCAGATGTTTACTGTGGATTTTGCTTGTGATGTGGGTTCTGTGGATCACAACTCAGGTCCAGGAGCAGTTTTTGGATATACATTGAGGGAGAGTAGAGGGACAATGGGCATGCCAGGGCCTCCAGCCCCTGCCAATGAACTCTAGCCAAATGTACCACCTTATGCCCATGACTTTTCCTGGCTACTGTGGAATCCAAGATAGGTCCTTTTGGCTTGGCCAGCAAGTGCCTTCACCACTGACTTAACTCTCCACTTGTTCAGGAGCAGTCTTTATGTCTGACTTAGTGGTGACAAAGTACAAGAAGCGGAGGGGGGGAGCGTGAGCTTACTATAGTGGGTGCACCAGGCCCTCCAGCCACGGCAAGAAACTCCAGATGCATGTGCCAACATGATTTTCTTCTTTAACTGGCACCAGGAGTATTGAATCTTGACCCTCAGGCTTCATAGGCAATTGCCTTAACTGATAAGCCAACATCCCTCCAGCCCCCATGTGCAGTTCTTGATGCCTGTTGATGTGTGATGTCATCCACAATGGGAAGGATCAGGTATCTGTTGCAGGCATTACCACCTCGCGTTGGGTCTGTTTCTGCAGAAATTCAAGTGGCCGCTTCCTACTGGGAGCCTGGAGGTCTTTCTGCTCTCAGCACTTGATGGTTCCTGAAATGCAGGTTTACAGCACGCTGCTTGTTCATCACCATTTAAGCCTTAGGTGGTGCTCCAAGCTCAGCTTTCTTCTAAATTGGCAGTTCCCCATGAAATCTGGAAGCCTCTGAAACCATTTTCCGGTAGACCAGGTCCTCCCGCATGTAGTCACGGTCTGGGCACTTGTGCCTAGCTCTGGGCTAAGTCGTCATGGTGGAACTAGGACCGGGCTCCTGTACTCACCTAGCCCTGGACTTGGTAACATTGTGTCATTCCTTGAATCACACGGCACTTTCTTACACTGCTATGTGCTGCTTATTGCTGAGGTGAATTTAAAATATCTATGTACTTCTATTGTCGTTTATTTAGATGTGAGAGGGAAAGAGACAACGTGACATAGAGAAAGGGAGAAAGACAAGAGGTTCGCCAGGGCTTCCAGCGACTGCAAATGAACTCCAGATGCAAATGCCAGCATCTGCATCTGGCTGACATGGCTACTGGAGAATGACACCTAGGCAAGCCCCTCAACTCCTGAGCCATCTCTCCAGCACAGACACATTTTACCATACTCTCTCTGTTTTCCTTTGTTTTGTCCTTTGCTTTTTGACGAAGGGTCTCACTCTAGCTCAGTCTGACCTAGAATTCACTATGAATCTCATGGTGGTCTCGAGCTTATGGAAATCTCCACACCTTTTCCTCCCACATGCTGGGATCGAAGGTTTGTGCCACTACAACAGACCTTTCCAAAGATTTATGTAAATATTTACTTATTTATTTGAGATAGGTCGAGAAAGTAATGGAAAGACAAAGAGGGGATGGGGCTCTGAGAGTGAGACAGAGAGAGAGGGACTTAGAGTGATGGCACGACAGGGCCTCAACTCACTGCAAACAATCTGTGGACACATTTCCCGCCTATATATGTGTTTTACATGGGTACTGGGAATTGAACCTGGGTCCTCAGGCTTCAAAGGCAAGTGCCTTGGCTGCTTCACCATTTTTCCATCCCATATGCACATTTCATAAAAGGGAAATTTAATTTTTATAAAGTCTCCCTTCCTTCATGGCCTCACAGTGGCTGATGCTACCGGCACAGGACCTGCATTATAGGAGGAAAGCATGATGGCAACAAAAGAGAAGAGAGACTAAATTGGAAAATGGCAGGGGTTTGTTAAGGGGGTATTGGTTGGGGAAAGTTACTGTTTTGAGCGGATTTTGATTAGGGTGCACAGATTATATTTAAAGAAGGTGTTTTGTGCACACACGCATGTGCCTGAACTTAAAACACATTCAGACACACACACACACACAATGTCATGCACATGCACACAAGACACATTCACATGCAAAATTTGCATATCATCCTCATCTCTTTGTTTCAATATCGTTTTAATTTTATTTATTTGTTTGAGTGCGACAGACAGAAAGAAAGAGAGAGAGAGAGAGAGAGAATGGGCGTGCTACAGCCTCCAGCCACTGCAAACAAACTCCAGACGCATGTGCTCCATTGTGCATCTGGCTGATGTGGTTCCTGAGCAATTTAGCCCCGAACCGGAGTGCTTAGGCTTCACAGGCAAGCGCTTAACCGCTAAGCCATCTCTGAAGCCCCTTTTCTCATTTTTTGAGCCAAACACAATAGACTGGCCTTTAATTTATTTTTATTTTTTAACGCGAAAGAGACATAATTGGCAGGCCAGGGCCTCCAGGCAATGGAATGGAACTCCCCACGCATTTGTTGTGTTCAGTGCATGTGCGACCTGCAACATGCATCAGCTCATGTGTCTTTCTTGTGTAGTAACTGCATTGTGGAACATGGAACTTTTGGCTTCGCAGGACAGTGCCTTAACCAGTCATCCATCTCTCCACTCTTCAACGTTATGTTATTTTATATATATATTACATTTTTATGTGTAGCTGAGAGGGCTGGGATGTGTCACAGAGAGGGTGGGGAGAGAGAGAGAGAGACAGAAAAACAGAGAGAATGGATGTGCAGGGTCCCCTAGCATGTAATGTCAGATTCATGCCCCACTTTGTGCCGGCCCCTCTCTCTATCTCCCTCCCTCTGTCTCTCTCCCGGTCTCTATCACTCACACTGATTTTATTGTATGTTTTTCTTTAATTCTTACGGCACTATCTCAGTCTAGTGCAGGCTGAACTCGAATTTACTATATAGCCCAGGGATGACTTGAACTCACAGCTGTCCTCCCACTTCTGCTTCCTGAGCACTGGAATTAAACGTTTGTGCCACCTTGCCCTGATTGTAAGTGAACTGAAGCCAGGCCCTAACTGTTTGCAAGGAAGCACCTTTATCACTGTGCCATCTGTCTACCCCATTCAACATATCTTTTTGTGTTTTGTTCTCGTTTTAGTGGTAGAGTCGCACACTCTGCCAGGATAACGTGGTATTAACTAGGTAGGCAAACAATTAGTGATCGTGATGCGCTCTATCGAAAAGAAGCGGTAGGATACATACCTTCCTAGGGAAAGTCAGGCAAATGAAGGACATTTCATCAGCAGAAGATGCAAGTGAGAGCTCACAAAAGCTCTTGGTCTGGTTAGTGACATCAGGAAGTAAAGAAGGATGGAGAGATAACCCATAGGTTTGCAAAAGTGTTGACATCAGCAAGTCATATTTGGATCAGCTTTGTCCCCTCCTTTATTATGTCGGGTCTGTGTGTGTGTGTGTGTGTGTGTGTGTGTGTGTGTGTGTGTACACATGCGTGCGTATGCACTCACCCCCTAGAAAATGGAACTTTTTATTTTACTCATCTCAACAAAATCAAACATGTTTTAGACGGAATGGGCTACATAGTAGGCTTAGTGATTAAGGCATTTGCCTCCATAGCCAAAGCACCAAGGTTCAAATTCTCAGGACCCAGGTTTGCCAGATGCACAAGGGGCTACGTAGGTCTGGAGTTCATTGGCAGTGGCTGGAGGCCTTGTGGTGACAGTTCTCTCTCTACCTCCCTCTCTCAATATCTCTCTTTCTGCCTCTCTATCGATGAAGGAAATGAATGAAAATAAATTGTGTGGTAAAACTGTTAAGAATGACTCTGTTTGGGTGGTGAAAAGGTAGTATTTTCCCTCCTTAGTCAAAAAATCTGATTTATGTGACATCACTTTCTGCTGGTCTTTAGGGTGTCTTTTGAGAAGTCAGCTGTCACATGATTTGCAATACTCACCCTTTTGGATTTCTTTTATTCAAGTACTGGAGAAATGCCTGAAAGGCCACGTTAGTTTCCTGCAAAGTCTATTGACCCAAGTTCTATTTTCCGTTTCCCACATAAAGCTAGATGCACAATACTGCTTGCATCTAGAGTTCATTTGCAGAGCAGAGACGTCCTGGTGATCAACACTCACGCTCTCGCTTCCTCTCTATGTCTCTCTTCATTCTCTCTCTGCATGGATATAAATAGAAGCTTGGAAACATTTAAACTGAAATGTAGGGCATGATGGTTTGTTTTCTTCAATTCCAGCAGTTGTTAGGCAGATATAGGAGGATTACTTGGTTCAAAGTCAGCGTGGAGGCCCAGGGTGAGTTCAAGGCCGAGAGTGAGACCATAACTGGAAACAAGCAAATATGACTTCTTCCTGTCAGTTGAGTTTTTGTTAGAATATTGATGAGTTTCTTCAAGTTTGCTGAAATCTCATGGATTTCCAGCAAGGTTTTAAACACTTCTTCAGTGGACTTTTTGGACATACCTATTATCTGGTTAGTTTCTGGCACTTTATAGTTACATCCTGCTTCTCTGTCCTATAAACGCCCACACAAACATGCACACGCCTTTTGGTTCACATGCACCACAGATCATATGTGGAGGTGAAAGGACAACATAGGGTGTATATCGGCTCCTTCTACTTCGAGATAGTCTCTTATTTAGCATGCTGGTTCATTTCTGTGGTCCTGTGCCTTGGCCTCCTCTTTTCTCGTAGGTGCACTGTGATTCCCAGATGTTTACTGTGGATTTTGCTTGTGATGTGGGTTCTGTGGATCACAACTCAGGTCCAGGAGCAGTTTTTGGATATACATTGAGGGAGAGTAGAGGGACAATGGGCATGCCAGGGCCTCCAGCCCCTGCCAATGAACTCTAGCCAAATGTACCACCTTATGCCCATGACTTTTCCTGGCTACTGTGGAATCCAAGATAGGTCCTTTTGGCTTGGCCAGCAAGTGCCTTCACCACTGACTTAACTCTGCACTTGTTCAGGAGCAGTCTTTATGTCTGACTTAGTGGTGACAAAGTACAAGAAGCGGAGGGGGGGAGCGTGAGCTTACTATAGTGGGTGCACCAGGCCCTCCAGCCACGGCAAGGGAAGTCCAGATGCATGTGCCAACATGGTTTTCTTATTTAACTGGCACCTGGAGTATTGAATCTTGACCCTCAGGCGTCATAGGCAATTGCCTTAACTGATAAGCCATCATCCCTCCAGCCCCCATGTGCAGTTCTTGATGCCTGTTGATGTGTGATGTCATCCACAATGGGAAGGATCAGGTATCTGTTGCAGGCATTACCACCTCGCGTTGGGTCTGTTTCTGCAGAAATTCAAGTGGCCGCTTCCTACTGGGAGCCTGGAGGTCTTTCTGCTCTCAGCACTTGATGGTTCCTGAAATGCAGGTTTACAGCACGCTGCTTGTTCATCACCATTTAAGCCTTAGGTGGTGCTCCAAGCTCAGCTTTCTTCTAAATTGGCAGTTCCCCATGAATTCTGGAAGCCTCTGAAACCATTTTCCGGTAGACCAGGTCCTCCCGCATGTAGTCACGGTCTGGGCAATTGTGCCTAGCTCTGGGCTAAGTCGTCATGGTGGAACTAGGACCGGGCTCCTGTCCTCACCTAGCCCTGGACTTGGTAACATTGTGTCATTCCTTGAATCACACGGCACTGTCTTACACTGCTATGTGCTGCTTATTGCTGAGGTGAATTTAAAATATCTATATACTTCTATTGTCGTTTATTTAGATGTGAGAGGGAAAGAGACAAAGTGACATAGAGAAAGGGAGAAAGACAAGGGGTTCGCCAGGGCTTCCAGCGACTGCAAATGAACTCCAGATGCAAATGCCAGCATCTGCATCTGGCTGACATGGCTACTGGAGAATGACACCTAGGCAAGCCCCTCAACTCCTGAGCCATCTCTCCAGCACAGACACATTTTACCATACTCTTTCTGTTTTCCTTTGTTTTGTCCTTTGCTTTTTGACGAAGGGTCTCACTCTAGCTCAGTCTGACCTAGAATTCACTATGAATCTCATGGTGGTCTCGAGCTTATGGAAATCTCCACACCTTTTCCTCCCACATGCTGGGATCGAAGGTTTGTGCCACTACAACAGACCTTTCCAAAGATTTATGTAAATATTTACTTATTTATTTGAGATAGGTCGAGAAAGTAATGGAAAGACAAAGAGGGGATGGGGCTCTGAGAGTGAGACAGAGAGAGAGGGACTTAGAGTGATGGCACGACAGGGCCTCAACTCACTGCAAACAATCTGTGGACACATTTCCCGCCTATATATGTGTTTTACATGGGTACTGGGAATTGAACCTGGGTCCTCAGGCTTCAAAGGCAAGTGCCTTGGCTGCTTCACCATTTTTCCATCCCATATGCACATTTCATAAAAGGGAAATTTAATTTTTATAAAGTCTCCCTTCCTTCATGGCCTCACAGTGGCTGATGCTACCGGCACAGGACCTGCATTATAGGAGGAAAGCATGATGGCAACAAAAGAGAAGAGAGACTAAATTGGAAAATGGCAGGGGTTTGTTAAGGGGGTATTGGTTGGGGAAAGTTACTGTTTTGAGCGGATTTTGATTAGGGTGCACAGATTATATTTAAAGAAGGTGTTTTGTGCACACACGCATGTGCCTGAACTTAAAACACATTCAGACACACACACACACACAATGTCATGCACATGCACACAAGACACATTCACATGCAAAATTTGCATATCATCCTCATCTCTTTGTTTCAATATCGTTTTAATTTTATTTATTTGTTTGAGTGCGACAGACAGAAAGAAAGAGAGAGAGAGAGAGAGAGAATGGGCGTGCTACAGCCTCCAGCCACTGCAAACAAACTCCAGACGCATGTGCTCCATTGTGCATCTGGCTGATGTGGTTCCTGAGCAATTGAGCCCCGAACCGGAGTGCTTAGGCTTCACAGGCAAGCGCTTAACCGCTAAGCCATCTCTGAAGCCCCTTTTCTCATTTTTTGAGCCAAACACAATAGACTGGCCTTTAATTTATTTTTATTTTTTAACCCGAAAGAGACATAATTGACAGGCCAGGGCCTCCAGGCAATGGAATGGAACTCCCCACGCATTTGTTGTGTTCAGTGCATGTGCGACCTGCAACATGCATCAGCTCATGTGTCTTTCTTGTGTAGTAACTGCATTGTGGAACATGGAACTTTTGGCTTCGCAGGACAGTGCCTTAACCAGTCATCCATCTCTCCACTCTTCAACGTTATGTTATTTTATATATATATTACATTTTTATGTGTAGCTGAGAGGGCTGGGATGTGTCACAGAGAGGGTGGGGAGAGAGAGAGAGAGACAGAAAAACAGAGAGAATGGATGTGCAGGGTCCCCTAGCATGTAATGTCAGATTCATGCCCCACTTTGTGCCGGCCCCTCTCTCTATCTCCCTCCCTCTGTCTCTCTCCCGGTCTCTATCACTCACACTGATTTTATTGTATGTTTTTCTTTAATTCTTACGGCACTATCTCAGTCTAGTGCAGGCTGAACTCGAATTTACTATATAGCCCAGGGATGACTTGAACTCACAGCTGTCCTCCCACTTCTGCTTCCTGAGCACTGGAATTAAACGTTTGTGCCACCTTGCCCTGATTGTAAGTGAACTGAAGCCAGGCCCTAACTGTTTGCAAGGAAGCACCTTTATCACTGTGCCATCTGTCTACCCCATTCAACATATCTTTTTGTGTTTTGTTGTCGTTTTAGTGGTAGAGTCGCACACTCTGCCAGGAAAACGTGGTATTAATTAGGTAGGCACACAATTAGTGATCGTGATGCCCTCTATCGAAAAGAAGCGGTAGGATACATACCTTCCTAGGGAAAGTCAGGCAAATGAAGGATATTTCATCAGCAGAAGATGCAAGTGAGAGCTCACAAAAGCTCTTGGTCTGGTTAGTGACATCAGGAAGTAAAGAAGGATGGAGAGATAACCCATAGGTTTGCAAAAGTGTTGACATCAGCAAGTCATATTTGGATCAGCTTTGTCCCCTCCTTTATTATGTCGGGTCTGTGTGTGTGTGTGTGTGTGTGTGTGTGTGTGTGTGTGTGTGTACACATGCGTGCGTATGCACTCACCCCCTAGAAAATGGAACTTTTTATTTTACTCATCTCAACAAAATCAAACATGTTTTAGACGGAATGGGCTACATAGTAGGCTTAGTGATTAAGGCATTTGCCTCCATAGCCAAAGCACCAAGGTTCAAATTCTCAGGACCCAGGTTTGCCAGATGCACAAGGGGCTACGTAGGTCTGGAGTTCATTGGCAGTGGCTGGAGGCCTTGTGGTGACAGTTCTCTCTCTACCTCCCTCTCTCAATATCTCTCTTTCTGCCTCTCTATCGATGAAGGAAATGAATGAAAATAAATTGTGTGGTAAAACTGTTAAGAATGACTCTGTTTGGGTGGTGAAAAGGTAGTATTTTCCCTCCTTAGTCAAAAAATCTGATTTAAGTGACATCACTTTCTGCTGGTCTTTAGGGTGTCTTTTGAGAAGTCAGCTGTCACATGATTTGCAATACTCACCCTTTTGGATTTCTTTTATTCAAGTACTGGAGAAATGCCTGAAAGGCCACGTTAGTTTCCTGCAAAGTCTATTGACCCAAGTTCTATTTTCCGTTTCCCACATAAAGCTAGATGCACAATACTGCTTGCATCTAGAGTTCATTTGCAGAGCAGAGACGTCCTGGTGATCAACACTCACGCTCTCGCTTCCTCTCTATGTCTCTCTTCATTCTCTCTCTGCATGGATATAAATAGAAGCTTGGAAACATTTAAACTGAAATGTAGGGCATGATGGTTTGTTTTCTTCAATTCCAGCAGTTGTTAGGCAGATATAGGAGGATTACTTGGTTCAAAGTCAGCGTGGAGGCCCAGGGTGAGTTCAAGGCCGAGAGTGAGACCATAACTGGAAACAAGCAAATATGACTTCTTCCTGTCAGTTGAGTTTTTGTTAGAATATTGATGAGTTTCTTCAAGTTTGCTGAAATCTCATGGATTTCCAGCAAGGTTTTAAACACTTCTTCAGTGGACTTTTTGGACATACCTATTATCTGGTTAGTTTCTGGCACTTTATAGTTACATCCTGCTTCTCTGTCCTATAAACGCCCACACAAACATGCACACGCCTTTTGGTTCACATGCACCACAGATCATATGTGGAGGTGAAAGGACAACATAGGGTGTATATATCGGCTCCTTCTACTTCGAGATAGTCTCTTATTTAGCATGCTGGTTCATTTCTGTGGTTCTGTGCCTTGGCCTCCTCTTTTCTCGTAGGTGCACTGTGATTCCCAGATGTTTACTGTGGATTTTGCTTGTGATGTGGGTTCTGTGGATCACAACTCAGGTCCAGGAGCAGTTTTTGGATATACATTGAGGGAGAGTAGAGGGACAATGGGCATGCCAGGGCCTCCAGCCCCTGCCAATGAACTCTAGCCAAATGTACCACCTTATGCCCATGACTTTTCCTGGCTACTGTGGAATCCAAGATAGGTCCTTTTGGCTTGGCCAGCAAGTGCCTTCACCACTGACTTAACTCTCCACTTGTTCAGGAGCAGTCTTTATGTCTGACTTAGTGGTGACAAAGTACAAGAAGCGGAGGGGGGGAGCGTGAGCTTACTATAGTGGGTGCACCAGGCCCTCCAGCCACGGCAAGGGAAGTCCAGATGCATGTGCCAACATGGTTTTCTTATTTAACTGGCACCTGGAGTATTGAATCTTGACCCTCAGGCGTCATAGGCAATTGCCTTAACTGATAAGCCATCATCCCTCCAGCCCCCATGTGCAGTTCTTGATGCCTGTTGATGTGTGATGTCATCCACAATGGGAAGGATCAGGTATCTGTTGCAGGCATTACCACCTCGCGTTGGGTCTGTTTCTGCAGAAATTCAAGTGGCCGCTTCCTACTGGGAGCCTGGAGGTCTTTCTGCTCTCAGCACTTGATGGTTCCTGAAATGCAGGTTTACAGCACGCTGCTTGTTCATCACCATTTAAGCCTTAGGTGGTGCTCCAAGCTCAGCTTTCTTCTAAATTGGCAGTTCCCCATGAATTCTGGAAGCCTCTGAAACCATTTTCCGGTAGACCAGGTCCTCCCGCATGTAGTCACGGTCTGGGCAATTGTGCCTAGCTCTGGGCTAAGTCGTCATGGTGGAACTAGGACCGGGCTCCTGTCCTCACCTAGCCCTGGACTTGGTAACATTGTGTCATTCCTTGAATCACACGGCACTGTCTTACACTGCTATGTGCTGCTTATTGCTGAGGTGAATTTAAAATATCTATATACTTCTATTGTCGTTTATTTAGATGTGAGAGGGAAAGAGACAAAGTGACATAGAGAAAGGGAGAAAGACAAGGGGTTCGCCAGGGCTTCCAGCGACTGCAAATGAACTCCAGATGCAAATGCCAGCATCTGCATCTGGCTGACATGGCTACTGGAGAATGACACCTAGGCAAGCCCCTCAACTCCTGAGCCATCTCTCCAGCACAGACACATTTTACCATACTCTTTCTGTTTTCCTTTGTTTTGTCCTTTGCTTTTTGACGAAGGGTCTCACTCTAGCTCAGTCTGACCTAGAATTCACTATGAATCTCATGGTGGTCTCGAGCTTATGGAAATCTCCACACCTTTTCCTCCCACATGCTGGGATCGAAGGTTTGTGCCACTACAACAGACCTTTCCAAAGATTTATGTAAATATTTACTTATTTATTTGAGATAGGTCGAGAAAGTAATGGAAAGACAAAGAGGGGATGGGGCTCTGAGAGTGAGACAGAGAGAGAGGGACTTAGAGTGATGGCACGACAGGGCCTCAACTCACTGCAAACAATCTGTGGACACATTTCCCGCCTATATATGTGTTTTACATGGGTACTGGGAATTGAACCTGGGTCCTCAGGCTTCAAAGGCAAGTGCCTTGGCTGCTTCACCATTTTTCCATCCCATATGCACATTTCATAAAAGGGAAATTTAATTTTTATAAAGTCTCCCTTCCTTCATGGCCTCACAGTGGCTGATGCTACCGGCACAGGACCTGCATTATAGGAGGAAAGCATGATGGCAACAAAAGAGAAGAGAGACTAAATTGGAAAATGGCAGGGGTTTGTTAAGGGGGTATTGGTTGGGGAAAGTTACTGTTTTGAGCGGATTTTGATTAGGGTGCACAGATTATATTTAAAGAAGGTGTTTTGTGCACACACGCATGTGCCTGAACTTAAAACACATTCAGACACACACACACACACAATGTCATGCACATGCACACAAGACACATTCACATGCAAAATTTGCATATCATCCTCATCTCTTTGTTTCAATATCGTTTTAATTTTATTTATTTGTTTGAGTGCGACAGACAGAAAGAAAGAGAGAGAGAGAGAGAGAGAATGGGCGTGCTACAGCCTCCAGCCACTGCAAACAAACTCCAGACGCATGTGCTCCATTGTGCATCTGGCTGATGTGGTTCCTGAGCAATTGAGCCCCGAACCGGAGTGCTTAGGCTTCACAGGCAAGCGCTTAACCGCTAAGCCATCTCTGAAGCCCCTTTTCTCATTTTTTGAGCCAAACACAATAGACTGGCCTTTAATTTATTTTTATTTTTTAACCCGAAAGAGACATAATTGACAGGCCAGGGCCTCCAGGCAATGGAATGGAACTCCCCACGCATTTGTTGTGTTCAGTGCATGTGCGACCTGCAACATGCATCAGCTCATGTGTCTTTCTTGTGTAGTAACTGCATTGTGGAACATGGAACTTTTGGCTTCGCAGGACAGTGCCTTAACCAGTCATCCATCTCTCCACTCTTCAACGTTATGTTATTTTATATATATATTACATTTTTATGTGTAGCTGAGAGGGCTGGGATGTGTCACAGAGAGGGTGGGGAGAGAGAGAGAGAGACAGAAAAACAGAGAGAATGGATGTGCAGGGTCCCCTAGCATGTAATGTCAGATTCATGCCCCACTTTGTGCCGGCCCCTCTCTCTATCTCCCTCCCTCTGTCTCTCTCCCGGTCTCTATCACTCACACTGATTTTATTGTATGTTTTTCTTTAATTCTTACGGCACTATCTCAGTCTAGTGCAGGCTGAACTCGAATTTACTATATAGCCCAGGGATGACTTGAACTCACAGCTGTCCTCCCACTTCTGCTTCCTGAGCACTGGAATTAAACGTTTGTGCCACCTTGCCCTGATTGTAAGTGAACTGAAGCCAGGCCCTAACTGTTTGCAAGGAAGCACCTTTATCACTGTGCCATCTGTCTACCCCATTCAACATATCTTTTTGTGTTTTGTTGTCGTTTTAGTGGTAGAGTCGCACACTCTGCCAGGAAAACGTGGTATTAATTAGGTAGGCACACAATTAGTGATCGTGATGCCCTCTATCGAAAAGAAGCGGTAGGATACATACCTTCCTAGGGAAAGTCAGGCAAATGAAGGATATTTCATCAGCAGAAGATGCAAGTGAGAGCTCACAAAAGCTCTTGGTCTGGTTAGTGACATCAGGAAGTAAAGAAGGATGGAGAGATAACCCATAGGTTTGCAAAAGTGTTGACATCAGCAAGTCATATTTGGATCAGCTTTGTCCCCTCCTTTATTATGTCGGGTCTGTGTGTGTGTGTGTGTGTGTGTGTGTGTGTGTGTGTGTGTGTACACATGCGTGCGTATGCACTCACCCCCTAGAAAATGGAACTTTTTATTTTACTCATCTCAACAAAATCAAACATGTTTTAGACGGAATGGGCTACATAGTAGGCTTAGTGATTAAGGCATTTGCCTCCATAGCCAAAGCACCAAGGTTCAAATTCTCAGGACCCAGGTTTGCCAGATGCACAAGGGGCTACGTAGGTCTGGAGTTCATTGGCAGTGGCTGGAGGCCTTGTGGTGACAGTTCTCTCTCTACCTCCCTCTCTCAATATCTCTCTTTCTGCCTCTCTATCGATGAAGGAAATGAATGAAAATAAATTGTGTGGTAAAACTGTTAAGAATGACTCTGTTTGGGTGGTGAAAAGGTAGTATTTTCCCTCCTTAGTCAAAAAATCTGATTTATGTGACATCACTTTCTGCTGGTCTTTAGGGTGTCTTTTGAGAAGTCAGCTGTCACATGATTTGCAATACTCACCCTTTTGGATTTCTTTTATTCAAGTACTGGAGAAATGCCTGAAAGGCCACGTTAGTTTCCTGCAAAGTCTATTGACCCAAGTTCTATTTTCCGTTTCCCACATAAAGCTAGATGCACAATACTGCTTGCATCTAGAGTTCATTTGCAGAGCAGAGACGTCCTGGTGATCAACACTCACGCTCTCGCTTCCTCTCTATGTCTCTCTTCATTCTCTCTCTGCATGGATATAAATAGAAGCTTGGAAACATTTAAACTGAAATGTAGGGCATGATGGTTTGTTTTCTTCAATTCCAGCAGTTGTTAGGCAGATATAGGAGGATTACTTGGTTCAAAGTCAGCGTGGAGGCCCAGGGTGAGTTCAAGGCCGAGAGTGAGACCATAACTGGAAACAAGCAAATATGACTTCTTCCTGTCAGTTGAGTTTTTGTTAGAATATTGATGAGTTTCTTCAAGTTTGCTGAAATCTCATGGATTTCCAGCAAGGTTTTAAACACTTCTTCAGTGGACTTTTTGGACATACCTATTATCTGGTTAGTTTCTGGCACTTTATAGTTACATCCTGCTTCTCTGTCCTATAAACGCCCACACAAACATGCACACGCCTTTTGGTTCACATGCACCACAGATCATATGTGGAGGTGAAAGGACAACATAGGGTGTATATCGGCTCCTTCTACTTCGAGATAGTCTCTTATTTAGCATGCTGGTTCATTTCTGTGGTTCTGTGCCTTGGCCTCCTCTTTTCTCGTAGGTGCACTGTGATTCCCAGATGTTTACTGTGGATTTTGCTTGTGATGTGGGTTCTGTGGATCACAACTCAGGTCCAGGAGCAGTTTTTGGATATACATTGAGGGAGAGTAGAGGGACAATGGGCATGCCAGGGCCTCCAGCCCCTGCCAATGAACTCTAGCCAAATGTACCACCTTATGCCCATGACTTTTCCTGGCTACTGTGGAATCCAAGATAGGTCCTTTTGGCTTGGCCAGCAAGTGCCTTCACCACTGACTTAACTCTGCACTTGTTCAGGAGCAGTCTTTATGTCTGACTTAGTGGTGACAAAGTACAAGAAGCGGAGGGGGGGAGCGTGAGCTTACTATAGTGGGTGCACCAGGCCCTCCAGCCACGGCAAGGGAAGTCCAGATGCATGTGCCAACATGGTTTTCTTATTTAACTGGCACCTGGAGTATTGAATCTTGACCCTCAGGCGTCATAGGCAATTGCCTTAACTGATAAGCCATCATCCCTCCAGCCCCCATGTGCAGTTCTTGATGCCTGTTGATGTGTGATGTCATCCACAATGGGAAGGATCAGGTATCTGTTGCAGGCATTACCACCTCGCGTTGGGTCTGTTTCTGCAGAAATTCAAGTGGCCGCTTCCTACTGGGAGCCTGGAGGTCTTTCTGCTCTCAGCACTTGATGGTTCCTGAAATGCAGGTTTACAGCACGCTGCTTGTTCATCACCATTTAAGCCTTAGGTGGTGCTCCAAGCTCAGCTTTCTTCTAAATTGGCAGTTCCCCATGAATTCTGGAAGCCTCTGAAACCATTTTCCGGTAGACCAGGTCCTCCCGCATGTAGTCACGGTCTGGGCAATTGTGCCTAGCTCTGGGCTAAGTCGTCATGGTGGAACTAGGACCGGGCTCCTGTCCTCACCTAGCCCTGGACTTGGTAACATTGTGTCATTCCTTGAATCACACGGCACTGTCTTACACTGCTATGTGCTGCTTATTGCTGAGGTGAATTTAAAATATCTATATACTTCTATTGTCGTTTATTTAGATGTGAGAGGGAAAGAGACAAAGTGACATAGAGAAAGGGAGAAAGACAAGGGGTTCGCCAGGGCTTCCAGCGACTGCAAATGAACTCCAGATGCAAATGCCAGCATCTGCATCTGGCTGACATGGCTACTGGAGAATGACACCTAGGCAAGCCCCTCAACTCCTGAGCCATCTCTCCAGCACAGACACATTTTACCATACTCTTTCTGTTTTCCTTTGTTTTGTCCTTTGCTTTTTGACGAAGGGTCTCACTCTAGCTCAGTCTGACCTAGAATTCACTATGAATCTCATGGTGGTCTCGAGCTTATGGAAATCTCCACACCTTTTCCTCCCACATGCTGGGATCGAAGGTTTGTGCCACTACAACAGACCTTTCCAAAGATTTATGTAAATATTTACTTATTTATTTGAGATAGGTCGAGAAAGTAATGGAAAGACAAAGAGGGGATGGGGCTCTGAGAGTGAGACAGAGAGAGAGGGACTTAGAGTGATGGCACGACAGGGCCTCAACTCACTGCAAACAATCTGTGGACACATTTCCCGCCTATATATGTGTTTTACATGGGTACTGGGAATTGAACCTGGGTCCTCAGGCTTCAAAGGCAAGTGCCTTGGCTGCTTCACCATTTTTCCATCCCATATGCACATTTCATAAAAGGGAAATTTAATTTTTATAAAGTCTCCCTTCCTTCATGGCCTCACAGTGGCTGATGCTACCGGCACAGGACCTGCATTATAGGAGGAAAGCATGATGGCAACAAAAGAGAAGAGAGACTAAATTGGAAAATGGCAGGGGTTTGTTAAGGGGGTATTGGTTGGGGAAAGTTACTGTTTTGAGCGGATTTTGATTAGGGTGCACAGATTATATTTAAAGAAGGTGTTTTGTGCACACACGCATGTGCCTGAACTTAAAACACATTCAGACACACACACACACACAATGTCATGCACATGCACACAAGACACATTCACATGCAAAATTTGCATATCATCCTCATCTCTTTGTTTCAATATCGTTTTAATTTTATTTATTTGTTTGAGTGCGACAGACAGAAAGAAAGAGAGAGAGAGAGAGAGAGAATGGGCGTGCTACAGCCTCCAGCCACTGCAAACAAACTCCAGACGCATGTGCTCCATTGTGCATCTGGCTGATGTGGTTCCTGAGCAATTGAGCCCCGAACCGGAGTGCTTAGGCTTCACAGGCAAGCGCTTAACCGCTAAGCCATCTCTGAAGCCCCTTTTCTCATTTTTTGAGCCAAACACAATAGACTGGCCTTTAATTTATTTTTATTTTTTAACCCGAAAGAGACATAATTGACAGGCCAGGGCCTCCAGGCAATGGAATGGAACTCCCCACGCATTTGTTGTGTTCAGTGCATGTGCGACCTGCAACATGCATCAGCTCATGTGTCTTTCTTGTGTAGTAACTGCATTGTGGAACATGGAACTTTTGGCTTCGCAGGACAGTGCCTTAACCAGTCATCCATCTCTCCACTCTTCAACGTTATGTTATTTTATATATATATTACATTTTTATGTGTAGCTGAGAGGGCTGGGATGTGTCACAGAGAGGGTGGGGAGAGAGAGAGAGAGACAGAAAAACAGAGAGAATGGATGTGCAGGGTCCCCTAGCATGTAATGTCAGATTCATGCCCCACTTTGTGCCGGCCCCTCTCTCTATCTCCCTCCCTCTGTCTCTCTCCCGGTCTCTATCACTCACACTGATTTTATTGTATGTTTTTCTTTAATTCTTACGGCACTATCTCAGTCTAGTGCAGGCTGAACTCGAATTTACTATATAGCCCAGGGATGACTTGAACTCACAGCTGTCCTCCCACTTCTGCTTCCTGAGCACTGGAATTAAACGTTTGTGCCACCTTGCCCTGATTGTAAGTGAACTGAAGCCAGGCCCTAACTGTTTGCAAGGAAGCACCTTTATCACTGTGCCATCTGTCTACCCCATTCAACATATCTTTTTGTGTTTTGTTGTCGTTTTAGTGGTAGAGTCGCACACTCTGCCAGGAAAACGTGGTATTAATTAGGTAGGCACACAATTAGTGATCGTGATGCGCTCTATCGAAAAGAAGCGGTAGGATACATACCTTCCTAGGGAAAGTCAGGCAAATGAAGGATATTTCATCAGCAGAAGATGCAAGTGAGAGCTCACAAAAGCTCTTGGTCTGGTTAGTGACATCAGGAAGTAAAGAAGGATGGAGAGATAACCCATAGGTTTGCAAAAGTGTTGACATCAGCAAGTCATATTTGGATCAGCTTTGTCCCCTCCTTTATTATGTCGGGTCTGTGTGTGTGTGTGTGTGTGTGTGTGTGTGTGTGTGTGTGTGTACACATGCGTGCGTATGCACTCACCCCCTAGAAAATGGAACTTTTTATTTTACTCATCTCAACAAAATCAAACATGTTTTAGACGGAATGGGCTACATAGTAGGCTTAGTGATTAAGGCATTTGCCTCCATAGCCAAAGCACCAAGGTTCAAATTCTCAGGACCCAGGTTTGCCAGATGCACAAGGGGCTACGTAGGTCTGGAGTTCATTGGCAGTGGCTGGAGGCCTTGTGGTGACAGTTCTCTCTCTACCTCCCTCTCTCAATATCTCTCTTTCTGCCTCTCTATCGATGAAGGAAATGAATGAAAATAAATTGTGTGGTAAAACTGTTAAGAATGACTCTGTTTGGGTGGTGAAAAGGTAGTATTTTCCCTCCTTAGTCAAAAAATCTGATTTATGTGACATCACTTTCTGCTGGTCTTTAGGGTGTCTTTTGAGAAGTCAGCTGTCACATGATTTGCAATACTCACCCTTTTGGATTTCTTTTATTCAAGTACTGGAGAAATGCCTGAAAGGCCACGTTAGTTTCCTGCAAAGTCTATTGACCCAAGTTCTATTTTCCGTTTCCCACATAAAGCTAGATGCACAATACTGCTTGCATCTAGAGTTCATTTGCAGAGCAGAGACGTCCTGGTGATCAACACTCACGCTCTCGCTTCCTCTCTATGTCTCTCTTCATTCTCTCTCTGCATGGATATAAATAGAAGCTTGGAAACATTTAAACTGAAATGTAGGGCATGATGGTTTGTTTTCTTCAATTCCAGCAGTTGTTAGGCAGATATAGGAGGATTACTTGGTTCAAAGTCAGCGTGGAGGCCCAGGGTGAGTTCAAGGCCGAGAGTGAGACCATAACTGGAAACAAGCAAATATGACTTCTTCCTGTCAGTTGAGTTTTTGTTAGAATATTGATGAGTTTCTTCAAGTTTGCTGAAATCTCATGGATTTCCAGCAAGGTTTTAAACACTTCTTCAGTGGACTTT
Source organism: Jaculus jaculus (assembly GCF_020740685.1). Classification (NCBI taxonomy): domain Eukaryota; kingdom Metazoa; phylum Chordata; class Mammalia; order Rodentia; family Dipodidae; genus Jaculus; species Jaculus jaculus. Next base: position 719,841 of record NW_025423501.1, read on the forward strand.
TTGGACATACCTATTATCTGGTTAGTTTCTGGCACTTTATAGTTACATCCTGCTTCTCTGTCCTATAAACGCCCACACAAACATGCACACGCCTTTTGGTTCACATGCACCACAGATCATATGTGGAGGTGAAAGGACAACATAGGGTGTATATCGGCTCCTTCTACTTCGAGATAGTCTCTTATTTAGCATGCTGGTTCATTTCTGTGGTTCTGTGCCTTGGCCTCCTCTTTTCTCGTAGGTGCACTGTGATTCCCAGATGTTTACTGTGGATTTTGCTTGTGATGTGGGTTCTGTGGATCACAACTCAGGTCCAGGAGCAGTTTTTGGATATACATTGAGGGAGAGTAGAGGGACAATGGGCATGCCAGGGCCTCCAGCCCCTGCCAATGAACTCTAGCCAAATGTACCACCTTATGCCCATGACTTTTCCTGGCTACTGTGGAATCCAAGATAGGTCCTTTTGGCTTGGCCAGCAAGTGCCTTCACCACTGACTTAACTCTGCACTTGTTCAGGAGCAGTCTTTATGTCTGACTTAGTGGTGACAAAGTACAAGAAGCGGAGGGGGGGGAGCGTGAGCTTACTATAGTGGGTGCACCAGGCCCTCCAGCCACGGCAAGGGAAGTCCAGATGCATGTGCCAACATGGTTTTCTTATTTAACTGGCACCTGGAGTATTGAATCTTGACCCTCAGGCGTCATAGGCAATTGCCTTAACTGATAAGCCATCATCCCTCCAGCCCCCATGTGCAGTTCTTGATGCCTGTTGATGTGTGATGTCATCCACAATGGGAAGGATCAGGTATCTGTTGCAGGCATTACCACCTCGCGTTGGGTCTGTTTCTGCAGAAATTCAAGTGGCCGCTTCCTACTGGGAGCCTGGAGGTCTTTCTGCTCTCAGCACTTGATGGTTCCTGAAATGCAGGTTTACAGCACGCTGCTTGTTCATCACCATTTAAGCTTAGGTGGTGCTCCAAGCTCAGCTTTCTTCTAAATTGGCAGTTCCCCATGAATTCTGGAAGCCTCTGAAACCATTTTCCGGTAGACCAGGTCCTCCCGCATGTAGTCACGGTCTGGGCAATTGTGCCTAGCTCTGGGCTAAGTCGTCATGGTGGAACTAGGACCGGGCTCCTGTCCTCACCTAGCCCTGGACTTGGTAACATTGTGTCATTCCTTGAATCACACGGCACTGTCTTACACTGCTATGTGCTGCTTATTGCTGAGGTGAATTTAAAATATCTATATACTTCTATTGTCGTTTATTTAGATGTGAGAGGGAAAGAGACAAAGTGACATAGAGAAAGGGAGAAAGACAAGGGGTTCGCCAGGGCTTCCAGCGACTGCAAATGAACTCCAGATGCAAATGCCAGCATCTGCATCTGGCTGACATGGCTACTGGAGAATGACACCTAGGCAAGCCCCTCAACTCCTGAGCCATCTCTCCAGCACAGACACATTTTACCATACTCTTTCTGTTTTCCTTTGTTTTGTCCTTTGCTTTTTGACGAAGGGTCTCACTCTAGCTCAGTCTGACCTAGAATTCACTATGAATCTCATGGTGGTCTCGAGCTTATGGAAATCTCCACACCTTTTCCTCCCACATGCTGGGATCGAAGGTTTGTGCCACTACAACAGACCTTTCCAAAGATTTATGTAAATATTTACTTATTTATTTGAGATAGGTCGAGAAAGTAATGGAAAGACAAAGAGGGGATGGGGCTCTGAGAGTGAGACAGAGAGAGAGGGACTTAGAGTGATGGCACGACAGGGCCTCAACTCACTGCAAACAATCTGTGGACACATTTCCCGCCTATATATGTGTTTTACATGGGTACTGGGAATTGAACCTGGGTCCTCAGGCTTCAAAGGCAAGTGCCTTGGCTGCTTCACCATTTTTCCATCCCATATGCACATTTCATAAAAGGGAAATTTAATTTTTATAAAGTCTCCCTTCCTTCATGGCCTCACAGTGGCTGATGCTACCGGCACAGGACCTGCATTATAGGAGGAAAGCATGATGGCAACAAAAGAGAAGAGAGACTAAATTGGAAAATGGCAGGGGTTTGTTAAGGGGGTATTGGTTGGGGAAAGTTACTGTTTTGAGCGGATTTTGATTAGGGTGCACAGATTATATTTAAAGAAGGTGTTTTGTGCACACACGCATGTGCCTGAACTTAAAACACATTCAGACACACACACACACACAATGTCATGCACATGCACACAAGACACATTCACATGCAAAATTTGCATATCATCCTCATCTCTTTGTTTCAATATCGTTTTAATTTTATTTATTTGTTTGAGTGCGACAGACAGAAAGAAAGAGAGAGAGAGAGAGAGAGAATGGGCGTGCTACAGCCTCCAGCCACTGCAAACAAACTCCAGACGCATGTGCTCCATTGTGCATCTGGCTGATGTGGTTCCTGAGCAATTGAGCCCCGAACCGGAGTGCTTAGGCTTCACAGGCAAGCGCTTAACCGCTAAGCCATCTCTGAAGCCCCTTTTCTCATTTTTTGAGCCAAACACAATAGACTGGCCTTTAATTTATTTTTATTTTTTAACCCGAAAGAGACATAATTGACAGGCCAGGGCCTCCAGGCAATGGAATGGAACTCCCCACGCATTTGTTGTGTTCAGTGCATGTGCGACCTGCAACATGCATCAGCTCATGTGTCTTTCTTGTGTAGTAACTGCATTGTGGAACATGGAACTTTTGGCTTCGCAGGACAGTGCCTTAACCAGTCATCCATCTCTCCACTCTTCAACGTTATGTTATTTTATATATATATTACATTTTTATGTGTAGCTGAGAGGGCTGGGATGTGTCACAGAGAGGGTGGGGAGAGAGAGAGAGAGACAGAAAAACAGAGAGAATGGATGTGCAGGGTCCCCTAGCATGTAATGTCAGATTCATGCCCCACTTTGTGCCGGCCCCTCTCTCTATCTCCCTCCCTCTGTCTCTCTCCCGGTCTCTATCACTCACACTGATTTTATTGTATGTTTTTCTTTAATTCTTACGGCACTATCTCAGTCTAGTGCAGGCTGAACTCGAATTTACTATATAGCCCAGGGATGACTTGAACTCACAGCTGTCCTCCCACTTCTGCTTCCTGAGCACTGGAATTAAACGTTTGTGCCACCTTGCCCTGATTGTAAGTGAACTGAAGCCAGGCCCTAACTGTTTGCAAGGAAGCACCTTTATCACTGTGCCATCTGTCTACCCCATTCAACATATCTTTTTGTGTTTTGTTGTCGTTTTAGTGGTAGAGTCGCACACTCTGCCAGGAAAACGTGGTATTAATTAGGTAGGCACACAATTAGTGATCGTGATGCCCTCTATCGAAAAGAAGCGGTAGGATACATACCTTCCTAGGGAAAGTCAGGCAAATGAAGGATATTTCATCAGCAGAAGATGCAAGTGAGAGCTCACAAAAGCTCTTGGTCTGGTTAGTGACATCAGGAAGTAAAGAAGGATGGAGAGATAACCCATAGGTTTGCAAAAGTGTTGACATCAGCAAGTCATATTTGGATCAGCTTTGTCCCCTCCTTTATTATGTCGGGTCTGTGTGTGTGTGTGTGTGTGTGTGTGTGTGTGTGTGTGTGTGTGTACACATGCGTGCGTATGCACTCACCCCCTAGAAAATGGAACTTTTTATTTTACTCATCTCAACAAAATCAAACATGTTTTAGACGGAATGGGCTACATAGTAGGCTTAGTGATTAAGGCATTTGCCTCCATAGCCAAAGCACCAAGGTTCAAATTCTCAGGACCCAGGTTTGCCAGATGCACAAGGGGCTACGTAGGTCTGGAGTTCATTGGCAGTGGCTGGAGGCCTTGTGGTGACAGTTCTCTCTCTACCTCCCTCTCTCAATATCTCTCTTTCTGCCTCTCTATCGATGAAGGAAATGAATGAAAATAAATTGTGTGGTAAAACTGTTAAGAATGACTCTGTTTGGGTGGTGAAAAGGTAGTATTTTCCCTCCTTAGTCAAAAAATCTGATTTATGTGACATCACTTTCTGCTGGTCTTTAGGGTGTCTTTTGAGAAGTCAGCTGTCACATGATTTGCAATACTCACCCTTTTGGATTTCTTTTATTCAAGTACTGGAGAAATGCCTGAAAGGCCACGTTAGTTTCCTGCAAAGTCTATTGACCCAAGTTCTATTTTCCGTTTCCCACATAAAGCTAGATGCACAATACTGCTTGCATCTAGAGTTCATTTGCAGAGCAGAGACGTCCTGGTGATCAACACTCACGCTCTCGCTTCCTCTCTATGTCTCTCTTCATTCTCTCTCTGCATGGATATAAATAGAAGCTTGGAAACATTTAAACTGAAATGTAGGGCATGATGGTTTGTTTTCTTCAATTCCAGCAGTTGTTAGGCAGATATAGGAGGATTACTTGGTTCAAAGTCAGCGTGGAGGCCCAGGGTGAGTTCAAGGCCGAGAGTGAGACCATAACTGGAAACAAGCAAATATGACTTCTTCCTGTCAGTTGAGTTTTTGTTAGAATATTGATGAGTTTCTTCAAGTTTGCTGAAATCTCATGGATTTCCAGCAAGGTTTTAAACACTTCTTCAGTGGACTTTTTGGACATACCTATTATCTGGTTAGTTTCTGGCACTTTATAGTTACATCCTGCTTCTCTGTCCTATAAACGCCCACACAAACATGCACACGCCTTTTGGTTCACATGCACCACAGATCATATGTGGAGGTGAAAGGACAACATAGGGTGTATATCGGCTCCTTCTACTTCGAGATAGTCTCTTATTTAGCATGCTGGTTCATTTCTGTGGTTCTGTGCCTTGGCCTCCTCTTTTCTCGTAGGTGCACTGTGATTCCCAGATGTTTACTGTGGATTTTGCTTGTGATGTGGGTTCTGTGGATCACAACTCAGGTCCAGGAGCAGTTTTTGGATATACATTGAGGGAGAGTAGAGGGACAATGGGCATGCCAGGGCCTCCAGCCCCTGCCAATGAACTCTAGCCAAATGTACCACCTTATGCCCATGACTTTTCCTGGCTACTGTGGAATCCAAGATAGGTCCTTTTGGCTTGGCCAGCAAGTGCCTTCACCACTGACTTAACTCTGCACTTGTTCAGGAGCAGTCTTTATGTCTGACTTAGTGGTGACAAAGTACAAGAAGCGGAGGGGGGGAGCGTGAGCTTACTATAGTGGGTGCACCAGGCCCTCCAGCCACGGCAAGGGAAGTCCAGATGCATGTGCCAACATGGTTTTCTTATTTAACTGGCACCTGGAGTATTGAATCTTGACCCTCAGGCGTCATAGGCAATTGCCTTAACTGATAAGCCATCATCCCTCCAGCCCCCATGTGCAGTTCTTGATGCCTGTTGATGTGTGATGTCATCCACAATGGGAAGGATCAGGTATCTGTTGCAGGCATTACCACCTCGCGTTGGGTCTGTTTCTGCAGAAATTCAAGTGGCCGCTTCCTACTGGGAGCCTGGAGGTCTTTCTGCTCTCAGCACTTGATGGTTCCTGAAATGCAGGTTTACAGCACGCTGCTTGTTCATCACCATTTAAGCCTTAGGTGGTGCTCCAAGCTCAGCTTTCTTCTAAATTGGCAGTTCCCCATGAATTCTGGAAGCCTCTGAAACCATTTTCCGGTAGACCAGGTCCTCCCGCATGTAGTCACGGTCTGGGCAATTGTGCCTAGCTCTGGGCTAAGTCGTCATGGTGGAACTAGGACCGGGCTCCTGTCCTCACCTAGCCCTGGACTTGGTAACATTGTGTCATTCCTTGAATCACACGGCACTGTCTTACACTGCTATGTGCTGCTTATTGCTGAGGTGAATTTAAAATATCTATATACTTCTATTGTCGTTTATTTAGATGTGAGAGGGAAAGAGACAAAGTGACATAGAGAAAGGGAGAAAGACAAGGGGTTCGCCAGGGCTTCCAGCGACTGCAAATGAACTCCAGATGCAAATGCCAGCATCTGCATCTGGCTGACATGGCTACTGGAGAATGACACCTAGGCAAGCCCCTCAACTCCTGAGCCATCTCTCCAGCACAGACACATTTTACCATACTCTTTCTGTTTTCCTTTGTTTTGTCCTTTGCTTTTTGACGAAGGGTCTCACTCTAGCTCAGTCTGACCTAGAATTCACTATGAATCTCATGGTGGTCTCGAGCTTATGGAAATCTCCACACCTTTTCCTCCCACATGCTGGGATCGAAGGTTTGTGCCACTACAACAGACCTTTCCAAAGATTTATGTAAATATTTACTTATTTATTTGAGATAGGTCGAGAAAGTAATGGAAAGACAAAGAGGGGATGGGGCTCTGAGAGTGAGACAGAGAGAGAGGGACTTAGAGTGATGGCACGACAGGGCCTCAACTCACTGCAAACAATCTGTGGACACATTTCCCGCCTATATATGTGTTTTACATGGGTACTGGGAATTGAACCTGGGTCCTCAGGCTTCAAAGGCAAGTGCCTTGGCTGCTTCACCATTTTTCCATCCCATATGCACATTTCATAAAAGGGAAATTTAATTTTTATAAAGTCTCCCTTCCTTCATGGCCTCACAGTGGCTGATGCTACCGGCACAGGACCTGCATTATAGGAGGAAAGCATGATGGCAACAAAAGAGAAGAGAGACTAAATTGGAAAATGGCAGGGGTTTGTTAAGGGGGTATTGGTTGGGGAAAGTTACTGTTTTGAGCGGATTTTGATTAGGGTGCACAGATTATATTTAAAGAAGGTGTTTTGTGCACACACGCATGTGCCTGAACTTAAAACACATTCAGACACACACACACACACAATGTCATGCACATGCACACAAGACACATTCACATGCAAAATTTGCATATCATCCTCATCTCTTTGTTTCAATATCGTTTTAATTTTATTTATTTGTTTGAGTGCGACAGACAGAAAGAAAGAGAGAGAGAGAGAGAGAGAATGGGCGTGCTACAGCCTCCAGCCACTGCAAACAAACTCCAGACGCATGTGCTCCATTGTGCATCTGGCTGATGTGGTTCCTGAGCAATTGAGCCCCGAACCGGAGTGCTTAGGCTTCACAGGCAAGCGCTTAACCGCTAAGCCATCTCTGAAGCCCCTTTTCTCATTTTTTGAGCCAAACACAATAGACTGGCCTTTAATTTATTTTTATTTTTTAACCCGAAAGAGACATAATTGACAGGCCAGGGCCTCCAGGCAATGGAATGGAACTCCCCACGCATTTGTTGTGTTCAGTGCATGTGCGACCTGCAACATGCATCAGCTCATGTGTCTTTCTTGTGTAGTAACTGCATTGTGGAACATGGAACTTTTGGCTTCGCAGGACAGTGCCTTAACCAGTCATCCATCTCTCCACTCTTCAACGTTATGTTATTTTATATATATATTACATTTTTATGTGTAGCTGAGAGGGCTGGGATGTGTCACAGAGAGGGTGGGGAGAGAGAGAGAGAGACAGAAAAACAGAGAGAATGGATGTGCAGGGTCCCCTAGCATGTAATGTCAGATTCATGCCCCACTTTGTGCCGGCCCCTCTCTCTATCTCCCTCCCTCTGTCTCTCTCCCGGTCTCTATCACTCACACTGATTTTATTGTATGTTTTTCTTTAATTCTTACGGCACTATCTCAGTCTAGTGCAGGCTGAACTCGAATTTACTATATAGCCCAGGGATGACTTGAACTCACAGCTGTCCTCCCACTTCTGCTTCCTGAGCACTGGAATTAAACGTTTGTGCCACCTTGCCCTGATTGTAAGTGAACTGAAGCCAGGCCCTAACTGTTTGCAAGGAAGCACCTTTATCACTGTGCCATCTGTCTACCCCATTCAACATATCTTTTTGTGTTTTGTTGTCGTTTTAGTGGTAGAGTCGCACACTCTGCCAGGAAAACGTGGTATTAATTAGGTAGGCACACAATTAGTGATCGTGATGCCCTCTATCGAAAAGAAGCGGTAGGATACATACCTTCCTAGGGAAAGTCAGGCAAATGAAGGATATTTCATCAGCAGAAGATGCAAGTGAGAGCTCACAAAAGCTCTTGGTCTGGTTAGTGACATCAGGAAGTAAAGAAGGATGGAGAGATAACCCATAGGTTTGCAAAAGTGTTGACATCAGCAAGTCATATTTGGATCAGCTTTGTCCCCTCCTTTATTATGTCGGGTCTGTGTGTGTGTGTGTGTGTGTGTGTGTGTGTGTGTGTGTGTGTACACATGCGTGCGTATGCACTCACCCCCTAGAAAATGGAACTTTTTATTTTACTCATCTCAACAAAATCAAACATGTTTTAGACGGAATGGGCTACATAGTAGGCTTAGTGATTAAGGCATTTGCCTCCATAGCCAAAGCACCAAGGTTCAAATTCTCAGGACCCAGGTTTGCCAGATGCACAAGGGGCTACGTAGGTCTGGAGTTCATTGGCAGTGGCTGGAGGCCTTGTGGTGACAGTTCTCTCTCTACCTCCCTCTCTCAATATCTCTCTTTCTGCCTCTCTATCGATGAAGGAAATGAATGAAAATAAATTGTGTGGTAAAACTGTTAAGAATGACTCTGTTTGGGTGGTGAAAAGGTAGTATTTTCCCTCCTTAGTCAAAAAATCTGATTTATGTGACATCACTTTCTGCTGTTCTTTAGGGTGTCTTTTGAGAAGTCAGCTGTCACATGATTTGCAATACTCACCCTTTTGGATTTCTTTTATTCAAGTACTGGAGAAATGCCTGAAAGGCCACGTTAGTTTCCTGCAAAGTCTATTGACCCAAGTTCTATTTTCCGTTTCCCACATAAAGCTAGATGCACAATACTGCTTGCATCTAGAGTTCATTTGCAGAGCAGAGACGTCCTGGTGATCAACACTCACGCTCTCGCTTCCTCTCTATGTCTCTCTTCATTCTCTCTCTGCATGGATATAAATAGAAGCTTGGAAACATTTAAACTGAAATGTAGGGCATGATGGTTTGTTTTCTTCAATTCCAGCAGTTGTTAGGCAGATATAGGAGGATTACTTGGTTCAAAGTCAGCGTGGAGGCCCAGGGTGAGTTCAAGGCCGAGAGTGAGACCATAACTGGAAACAAGCAAATATGACTTCTTCCTGTCAGTTGAGTTTTTGTTAGAATATTGATGAGTTTCTTCAAGTTTGCTGAAATCTCATGGATTTCCAGCAAGGTTTTAAACACTTCTTCAGTGGACTTTTTGGACATACCTATTATCTGGTTAGTTTCTGGCACTTTATAGTTACATCCTGCTTCTCTGTCCTATAAACGCCCACACAAACATGCACACGCCTTTTGGTTCACATGCACCACAGATCATATGTGGAGGTGAAAGGACAACATAGGGTGTATATCGGCTCCTTCTACTTCGAGATAGTCTCTTATTTAGCATGCTGGTTCATTTCTGTGGTTCTGTGCCTTGGCCTCCTCTTTTCTCGTAGGTGCACTGTGATTCCCAGATGTTTACTGTGGATTTTGCTTGTGATGTGGGTTCTGTGGATCACAACTCAGGTCCAGGAGCAGTTTTTGGATATACATTGAGGGAGAGTAGAGGGACAATGGGCATGCCAGGGCCTCCAGCCCCTGCCAATGAACTCTAGCCAAATGTACCACCTTATGCCCATGACTTTTCCTGGCTACTGTGGAATCCAAGATAGGTCCTTTTGGCTTGGCCAGCAAGTGCCTTCACCACTGACTTAACTCTGCACTTGTTCAGGAGCAGTCTTTATGTCTGACTTAGTGGTGACAAAGTACAAGAAGCGGAGGGGGGGAGCGTGAGCTTACTATAGTGGGTGCACCAGGCCCTCCAGCCACGGCAAGGGAAGTCCAGATGCATGTGCCAACATGGTTTTCTTATTTAACTGGCACCTGGAGTATTGAATCTTGACCCTCAGGCGTCATAGGCAATTGCCTTAACTGATAAGCCATCATCCCTCCAGCCCCCATGTGCAGTTCTTGATGCCTGTTGATGTGTGATGTCATCCACAATGGGAAGGATCAGGTATCTGTTGCAGGCATTACCACCTCGCGTTGGGTCTGTTTCTGCAGAAATTCAAGTGGCCGCTTCCTACTGGGAGCCTGGAGGTCTTTCTGCTCTCAGCACTTGATGGTTCCTGAAATGCAGGTTTACAGCACGCTGCTTGTTCATCACCATTTAAGCCTTAGGTGGTGCTCCAAGCTCAGCTTTCTTCTAAATTGGCAGTTCCCCATGAATTCTGGAAGCCTCTGAAACCATTTTCCGGTAGACCAGGTCCTCCCGCATGTAGTCACGGTCTGGGCAATTGTGCCTAGCTCTGGGCTAAGTCGTCATGGTGGAACTAGGACCGGGCTCCTGTCCTCACCTAGCCCTGGACTTGGTAACATTGTGTCATTCCTTGAATCACACGGCACTGTCTTACACTGCTATGTGCTGCTTATTGCTGAGGTGAATTTAAAATATCTATATACTTCTATTGTCGTTTATTTAGATGTGAGAGGGAAAGAGACAAAGTGACATAGAGAAAGGGAGAAAGACAAGGGGTTCGCCAGGGCTTCCAGCGACTGCAAATGAACTCCAGATGCAAATGCCAGCATCTGCATCTGGCTGACATGGCTACTGGAGAATGACACCTAGGCAAGCCCCTCAACTCCTGAGCCATCTCTCCAGCACAGACACATTTTACCATACTCTTTCTGTTTTCCTTTGTTTTGTCCTTTGCTTTTTGACGAAGGGTCTCACTCTAGCTCAGTCTGACCTAGAATTCACTATGAATCTCATGGTGGTCTCGAGCTTATGGAAATCTCCACACCTTTTCCTCCCACATGCTGGGATCGAAGGTTTGTGCCACTACAACAGACCTTTCCAAAGATTTATGTAAATATTTACTTATTTATTTGAGATAGGTCGAGAAAGTAATGGAAAGACAAAGAGGGGATGGGGCTCTGAGAGTGAGACAGAGAGAGAGGGACTTAGAGTGATGGCACGACAGGGCCTCAACTCACTGCAAACAATCTGTGGACACATTTCCCGCCTATATATGTGTTTTACATGGGTACTGGGAATTGAACCTGGGTCCTCAGGCTTCAAAGGCAAGTGCCTTGGCTGCTTCACCATTTTTCCATCCCATATGCACATTTCATAAAAGGGAAATTTAATTTTTATAAAGTCTCCCTTCCTTCATGGCCTCACAGTGGCTGATGCTACCGGCACAGGACCTGCATTATAGGAGGAAAGCATGATGGCAACAAAAGAGAAGAGAGACTAAATTGGAAAATGGCAGGGGTTTGTTAAGGGGGTATTGGTTGGGGAAAGTTACTGTTTTGAGCGGATTTTGATTAGGGTGCACAGATTATATTTAAAGAAGGTGTTTTGTGCACACACGCATGTGCCTGAACTTAAAACACATTCAGACACACACACACACACAATGTCATGCACATGCACACAAGACACATTCACATGCAAAATTTGCATATCATCCTCATCTCTTTGTTTCAATATCGTTTTAATTTTATTTATTTGTTTGAGTGCGACAGACAGAAAGAAAGAGAGAGAGAGAGAGAGAGAATGGGCGTGCTACAGCCTCCAGCCACTGCAAACAAACTCCAGACGCATGTGCTCCATTGTGCATCTGGCTGATGTGGTTCCTGAGCAATTGAGCCCCGAACCGGAGTGCTTAGGCTTCACAGGCAAGCGCTTAACCGCTAAGCCATCTCTGAAGCCCCTTTTCTCATTTTTTGAGCCAAACACAATAGACTGGCCTTTAATTTATTTTTATTTTTTAACCCGAAAGAGACATAATTGACAGGCCAGGGCCTCCAGGCAATGGAATGGAACTCCCCACGCATTTGTTGTGTTCAGTGCATGTGCGACCTGCAACATGCATCAGCTCATGTGTCTTTCTTGTGTAGTAACTGCATTGTGGAACATGGAACTTTTGGCTTCGCAGGACAGTGCCTTAACCAGTCATCCATCTCTCCACTCTTCAACGTTATGTTATTTTATATATATATTACATTTTTATGTGTAGCTGAGAGGGCTGGGATGTGTCACAGAGAGGGTGGGGAGAGAGAGAGAGAGACAGAAAAACAGAGAGAATGGATGTGCAGGGTCCCCTAGCATGTAATGTCAGATTCATGCCCCACTTTGTGCCGGCCCCTCTCTCTATCTCCCTCCCTCTGTCTCTCTCCCGGTCTCTATCACTCACACTGATTTTATTGTATGTTTTTCTTTAATTCTTACGGCACTATCTCAGTCTAGTGCAGGCTGAACTCGAATTTACTATATAGCCCAGGGATGACTTGAACTCACAGCTGTCCTCCCACTTCTGCTTCCTGAGCACTGGAATTAAACGTTTGTGCCACCTTGCCCTGATTGTAAGTGAACTGAAGCCAGGCCCTAACTGTTTGCAAGGAAGCACCTTTATCACTGTGCCATCTGTCTACCCCATTCAACATATCTTTTTGTGTTTTGTTGTCGTTTTAGTGGTAGAGTCGCACACTCTGCCAGGAAAACGTGGTATTAATTAGGTAGGCACACAATTAGTGATCGTGATGCCCTCTATCGAAAAGAAGCGGTAGGATACATACCTTCCTAGGGAAAGTCAGGCAAATGAAGGATATTTCATCAGCAGAAGATGCAAGTGAGAGCTCACAAAAGCTCTTGGTCTGGTTAGTGACATCAGGAAGTAAAGAAGGATGGAGAGATAACCCATAGGTTTGCAAAAGTGTTGACATCAGCAAGTCATATTTGGATCAGCTTTGTCCCCTCCTTTATTATGTCGGGTCTGTGTGTGTGTGTGTGTGTGTGTGTGTGTGTGTGTGTGTGTGTGTGTACACATGCGTGCGTATGCACTCACCCCCTAGAAAATGGAACTTTTTATTTTACTCATCTCAACAAAATCAAACATGTTTTAGACGGAATGGGCTACATAGTAGGCTTAGTGATTAAGGCATTTGCCTCCATAGCCAAAGCACCAAGGTTCAAATTCTCAGGACCCAGGTTCGCCAGATGCACAAGGGGCTACGTAGGTCTGGAGTTCATTGGCAGTGGCTGGAGGCCTTGTGGTGACAGTTCTCTCTCTACCTCCCTCTCTCAATATCTCTCTTTCTGCCTCTCTATCGATGAAGGAAATGAATGAAAATAAATTGTGTGGTAAAACTGTTAAGAATGACTCTGTTTGGGTGGTGAAAAGGTAGTATTTTCCCTCCTTAGTCAAAAAATCTGATTTATGTGACATCACTTTCTGCTGGTCTTTAGGGTGTCTTTTGAGAAGTCAGCTGTCACATGATTTGCAATACTCACCCTTTTGGATTTCTTTTATTCAAGTACTGGAGAAATGCCTGAAAGGCCACGTTAGTTTCCTGCAAAGTCTATTGACCCAAGTTCTATTTTCCGTTTCCCACATAAAGCTAGATGCACAATACTGCTTGCATCTAGAGTTCATTTGCAGAGCAGAGACGTCCTGGTGATCAACACTCACGCTCTCGCTTCCTCTCTATGTCTCTCTTCATTCTCTCTCTGCATGGATATAAATAGAAGCTTGGAAACATTTAAACTGAAATGTAGGGCATGATGGTTTGTTTTCTTCAATTCCAGCAGTTGTTAGGCAGATATAGGAGGATTACTTGGTTCAAAGTCAGCGTGGAGGCCCAGGGTGAGTTCAAGGCCGAGAGTGAGACCATAACTGGAAACAAGCAAATATGACTTCTTCCTGTCAGTTGAGTTTTTGTTAGAATATTGATGAGTTTCTTCAAGTTTGCTGAAATCTCATGGATTTCCAGCAAGGTTTTAAACACTTCTTCAGTGGACTTTTTGGACATACCTATTATCTGGTTAGTTTCTGGCACTTTATAGTTACATCCTGCTTCTCTGTCCTATAAACGCCCACACAAACATGCACACGCCTTTTGGTTCACATGCACCACAGATCATATGTGGAGGTGAAAGGACAACATAGGGTGTATATCGGCTCCTTCTACTTCGAGATAGTCTCTTATTTAGCATGCTGGTTCATTTCTGTGGTTCTGTGCCTTGGCCTCCTCTTTTCTCGTAGGTGCACTGTGATTCCCAGATGTTTACTGTGGATTTTGCTTGTGATGTGGGTTCTGTGGATCACAACTCAGGTCCAGGAGCAGTTTTTGGATATACATTGAGGGAGAGTAGAGGGACAATGGGCATGCCAGGGCCTCCAGCCCCTGCCAATGAACTCTAGCCAAATGTACCACCTTATGCCCATGACTTTTCCTGGCTACTGTGGAATCCAAGATAGGTCCTTTTGGCTTGGCCAGCAAGTGCCTTCACCACTGACTTAACTCTGCACTTGTTCAGGAGCAGTCTTTATGTCTGACTTAGTGGTGACAAAGTACAAGAAGCGGAGGGGGGGAGCGTGAGCTTACTATAGTGGGTGCACCAGGCCCTCCAGCCACGGCAAGGGAAGTCCAGATGCATGTGCCAACATGGTTTTCTTATTTAACTGGCACCTGGAGTATTGAATCTTGACCCTCAGGCGTCATAGGCAATTGCCTTAACTGATAAGCCATCATCCCTCCAGCCCCCATGTGCAGTTCTTGATGCCTGTTGATGTGTGATGTCATCCACAATGGGAAGGATCAGGTATCTGTTGCAGGCATTACCACCTCGCGTTGGGTCTGTTTCTGCAGAAATTCAAGTGGCCGCTTCCTACTGGGAGCCTGGAGGTCTTTCTGCTCTCAGCACTTGATGGTTCCTGAAATGCAGGTTTACAGCACGCTGCTTGTTCATCACCATTTAAGCCTTAGGTGGTGCTCCAAGCTCAGCTTTCTTCTAAATTGGCAGTTCCCCATGAATTCTGGAAGCCTCTGAAACCATTTTCCGGTAGACCAGGTCCTCCCGCATGTAGTCACGGTCTGGGCAATTGTGCCTAGCTCTGGGCTAAGTCGTCATGGTGGAACTAGGACCGGGCTCCTGTCCTCACCTAGCCCTGGACTTGGTAACATTGTGTCATTCCTTGAATCACACGGCACTGTCTTACACTGCTATGTGCTGCTTATTGCTGAGGTGAATTTAAAATATCTATATACTTCTATTGTCGTTTATTTAGATGTGAGAGGGAAAGAGACAAAGTGACATAGAGAAAGGGAGAAAGACAAGGGGTTCGCCAGGGCTTCCAGCGACTGCAAATGAACTCCAGATGCAAATGCCAGCATCTGCATCTGGCTGACATGGCTACTGGAGAATGACACCTAGGCAAGCCCCTCAACTCCTGAGCCATCTCTCCAGCACAGACACATTTTACCATACTCTTTCTGTTTTCCTTTGTTTTGTCCTTTGCTTTTTGACGAAGGGTCTCACTCTAGCTCAGTCTGACCTAGAATTCACTATGAATCTCATGGTGGTCTCGAGCTTATGGAAATCTCCACACCTTTTCCTCCCACATGCTGGGATCGAAGGTTTGTGCCACTACAACAGACCTTTCCAAAGATTTATGTAAATATTTACTTATTTATTTGAGATAGGTCGAGAAAGTAATGGAAAGAGAAAGAGGGGATGGGGCTCTGAGAGTGAGACAGAGAGAGAGGGACTTAGAGTGATGGCACGACAGGGCCTCAACTCACTGCAAACAATCTGTGGACACATTTCCCGCCTATATATGTGTTTTACATGGGTACTGGGAATTGAACCTGGGTCCTCAGGCTTCAAAGGCAAGTGCCTTGGCTGCTTCACCATTTTTCCATCCCATATGCACATTTCATAAAAGGGAAATTTAATTTTTATAAAGTCTCCCTTCCTTCATGGCCTCACAGTGGCTGATGCTACCGGCACAGGACCTGCATTATAGGAGGAAAGCATGATGGCAACAAAAGAGAAGAGAGACTAAATTGGAAAATGGCAGGGGTTTGTTAAGGGGGTATTGGTTGGGGAAAGTTACTGTTTTGAGCGGATTTTGATTAGGGTGCACAGATTATATTTAAAGAAGGTGTTTTGTGCACACACGCATGTGCCTGAACTTAAAACACATTCAGACACACACACACACACAATGTCATGCACATGCACACAAGACACATTCACATGCAAAATTTGCATATCATCCTCATCTCTTTGTTTCAATATCGTTTTAATTTTATTTATTTGTTTGAGTGCGACAGACAGAAAGAAAGAGAGAGAGAGAGAGAGAGAATGGGCGTGCTACAGCCTCCAGCCACTGCAAACAAACTCCAGACGCATGTGCTCCATTGTGCATCTGGCTGATGTGGTTCCTGAGCAATTGAGCCCCGAACCGGAGTGCTTAGGCTTCACAGGCAAGCGCTTAACCGCTAAGCCATCTCTGAAGCCCCTTTTCTCATTTTTTGAGCCAAACACAATAGACTGGCCTTTAATTTATTTTTATTTTTTAACCCGAAAGAGACATAATTGACAGGCCAGGGCCTCCAGGCAATGGAATGGAACTCCCCACGCATTTGTTGTGTTCAGTGCATGTGCGACCTGCAACATGCATCAGCTCATGTGTCTTTCTTGTGTAGTAACTGCATTGTGGAACATGGAACTTTTGGCTTCGCAGGACAGTGCCTTAACCAGTCATCCATCTCTCCACTCTTCAACGTTATGTTATTTTATATATATATTACATTTTTATGTGTAGCTGAGAGGGCTGGGATGTGTCACAGAGAGGGTGGGGAGAGAGAGAGAGAGACAGAAAAACAGAGAGAATGGATGTGCAGGGTCCCCTAGCATGTAATGTCAGATTCATGCCCCACTTTGTGCCGGCCCCTCTCTCTATCTCCCTCCCTCTGTCTCTCTCCCGGTCTCTATCACTCACACTGATTTTATTGTATGTTTTTCTTTAATTCTTACGGCACTATCTCAGTCTAGTGCAGGCTGAACTCGAATTTACTATATAGCCCAGGGATGACTTGAACTCACAGCTGTCCTCCCACTTCTGCTTCCTGAGCACTGGAATTAAACGTTTGTGCCACCTTGCCCTGATTGTAAGTGAACTGAAGCCAGGCCCTAACTGTTTGCAAGGAAGCACCTTTATCACTGTGCCATCTGTCTACCCCATTCAACATATCTTTTTGTGTTTTGTTGTCGTTTTAGTGGTAGAGTCGCACACTCTGCCAGGAAAACGTGGTATTAATTAGGTAGGCACACAATTAGTGATCGTGATGCCCTCTATCGAAAAGAAGCGGTAGGATACATACCTTCCTAGGGAAAGTCAGGCAAATGAAGGATATTTCATCAGCAGAAGATGCAAGTGAGAGCTCACAAAAGCTCTTGGTCTGGTTAGTGACATCAGGAAGTAAAGAAGGATGGAGAGATAACCCATAGGTTTGCAAAAGTGTTGACATCAGCAAGTCATATTTGGATCAGCTTTGTCCCCTCCTTTATTATGTCGGGTCTGTGTGTGTGTGTGTGTGTGTGTGTGTGTGTGTGTGTGTGTACACATGCGTGCGTATGCACTCACCCCCTAGAAAATGGAACTTTTTATTTTACTCATCTCAACAAAATCAAACATGTTTTAGACGGAATGGGCTACATAGTAGGCTTAGTGATTAAGGCATTTGCCTCCATAGCCAAAGCACCAAGGTTCAAATTCTCAGGACCCAGGTTTCGCCAGATGCACAAGGGGCTACGTAGGTCTGGAGTTCATTGGCAGTGGCTGGAGGCCTTGTGGTGACAGTTCTCTCTCTACCTCCCTCTCTCAATATCTCTCTTTCTGCCTCTCTATCGATGAAGGAAATGAATGAATATAAATTGTGTGGTAAAACTGTTAAGAATGACTCTGTTTGGGTGGTGAAAAGGTAGTATTTTCCCTCCTTAGTCAAAAAATCTGATTTATGTGACATCACTTTCTGCTGGTCTTTAGGGTGTCTTTTGAGAAGTCAGCTGTCACATGATTTGCAATACTCACCCTTTTGGATTTCTTTTATTCAAGTACTGGAGAAATGCCTGAAAGGCCACGTTAGTTTCCTGCAAAGTCTATTGACCCAAGTTCTATTTTCCGTTTCCCACATAAAGCTAGATGCACAATACTGCTTGCATCTAGAGTTCATTTGCAGAGCAGAGACGTCCTGGTGATCAACACTCACGCTCTCGCTTCCTCTCTATGTCTCTCTTCATTCTCTCTCTGCATGGATATAAATAGAAGCTTGGAAACATTTAAACTGAAATGTAGGGCATGATGGTTTGTTTTCTTCAATTCCAGCAGTTGTTAGGCAGATATAGGAGGATTACTTGGTTCAAAGTCAGCGTGGAGGCCCAGGGTGAGTTCAAGGCCGAGAGTGAGACCATAACTGGAAACAAGCAAATATGACTTCTTCCTGTCAGTTGAGTTTTTGTTAGAATATTGATGAGTTTCTTCAAGTTTGCTGAAATCTCATGGATTTCCAGCAAGGTTTTAAACACTTCTTCAGTGGACTTTTTGGACATACCTATTATCTGGTTAGTTTCTGGCACTATATAGTTACATCCTGCTTCTCTGTCCTATAAACGCCCACACAAACATGCACACGCCTTTTGGTTCACATGCACCACAGATCATATGTGGAGGTGAAAGGACAACATAGGGTGTATATCGGCTCCTTCTACTTCGAGATAGTCTCTTATTTAGCATGCTGGTTCATTTCTGTGGTTCTGTGCCTTGGCCTCCTCTTTTCTCGTAGGTGCACTGTGATTCCCAGATGTTTACTGTGGATTTTGCTTGTGATGTGGGTTCTGTGGATCACAACTCAGGTCCAGGAGCAGTTTTTGGATATACATTGAGGGAGAGTAGAGGGACAATGGGCATGCCAGGGCCTCCAGCCCCTGCCAATGAACTCTAGCCAAATGTACCACCTTATGCCCATGACTTTTCCTGGCTACTGTGGAATCCAAGATAGGTCCTTTTGGCTTGGCCAGCAAGTGCCTTCACCACTGACTTAACTCTGCACTTGTTCAGGAGCAGTCTTTATGTCTGACTTAGTGGTGACAAAGTACAAGAAGCGGAGGGGGGGAGCGTGAGCTTACTATAGTGGGTGCACCAGGCCCTCCAGCCACGGCAAGGGAAGTCCAGATGCATGTGCCAACATGGTTTTCTTATTTAACTGGCACCTGGAGTATTGAATCTTGACCCTCAGGCGTCATAGGCAATTGCCTTAACTGATAAGCCATCATCCCTCCAGCCCCCATGTGCAGTTCTTGATGCCTGTTGATGTGTGATGTCATCCACAATGGGAAGGATCAGGTATCTGTTGCAGGCATTACCACCTCGCGTTGGGTCTGTTTCTGCAGAAATTCAAGTGGCCGCTTCCTACTGGGAGCCTGGAGGTCTTTCTGCTCTCAGCACTTGATGGTTCCTGAAATGCAGGTTTACAGCACGCTGCTTGTTCATCACCATTTAAGCCTTAGGTGGTGCTCCAAGCTCAGCTTTCTTCTAAATTGGCAGTTCCCCATGAATTCTGGAAGCCTCTGAAACCATTTTCCGGTAGACCAGGTCCTCCCGCATGTAGTCACGGTCTGGGCACTTGTGCCTAGCTCTGGGCTAAGTCGTCATGGTGGAACTAGGACCGGGCTCCTGTCCTCACCTAGCCCTGGACTTGGTAACATTGTGTCATTCCTTGAATCACACGGCACTGTCTTACACTGCTATGTGCTGCTTATTGCTGAGGTGAATTTAAAATATCTATATACTTCTATTGTCGTTTATTTAGATGTGAGAGGGAAAGAGACAAAGTGACATAGAGAAAGGGAGAAAGACAAGGGGTTCGCCAGGGCTTCCAGCGACTGCAAATGAACTCCAGATGCAAATGCCAGCATCTGCATCTGGCTGACATGGCTACTGGAGAATGACACCTAGGCAAGCCCCTCAACTCCTGAGCCATCTCTCCAGCACAGACACATTTTACCATACTCTTTCTGTTTTCCTTTGTTTTGTCCTTTGCTTTTTGACGAAGGGTCTCACTCTAGCTCAGTCTGACCTAGAATTCACTATGAATCTCATGGTGGTCTCGAGCTTATGGAAATCTCCACACCTTTTCCTCCCACATGCTGGGATCGAAGGTTTGTGCCACTACAACAGACCTTTCCAAAGATTTATGTAAATATTTACTTATTTATTTGAGATAGGTCGAGAAAGTAATGGAAAGAGAAAGAGGGGATGGGGCTCTGAGAGTGAGACAGAGAGAGAGGGACTTAGAGTGATGGCACGACAGGGCCTCAACTCACTGCAAACAATCTGTGGACACATTTCCCGCCTATATATGTGTTTTACATGGGTACTGGGAATTGAACCTGGGTCCTCAGGCTTCAAAGGCAAGTGCCTTGGCTGCTTCACCATTTTTCCATCCCATATGCACATTTCATAAAAGGGAAATTTAATTTTTATAAAGTCTCCCTTCCTTCATGGCCTCACAGTGGCTGATGCTACCGGCACAGGACCTGCATTATAGGAGGAAAGCATGATGGCAACAAAAGAGAAGAGAGACTAAATTGGAAAATGGCAGGGGTTTGTTAAGGGGGTATTGGTTGGGGAAAGTTACTGTTTTGAGCGGATTTTGATTAGGGTGCACAGATTATATTTAAAGAAGGTGTTTTGTGCACACACGCATGTGCCTGAACTTAAAACACATTCAGACACACACACACACACAATGTCATGCACATGCACACAAGACACATTCACATGCAAAATTTGCATATCATCCTCATCTCTTTGTTTCAATATCGTTTTAATTTTATTTATTTGTTTGAGTGCGACAGACAGAAAGAAAGAGAGAGAGAGAGAGAGAGAGAATGGGCGTGCTACAGCCTCCAGCCACTGCAAACAAACTCCAGACGCATGTGCTCCATTGTGCATCTGGCTGATGTGGTTCCTGAGCAATTGAGCCCCGAACCGGAGTGCTTAGGCTTCACAGGCAAGCGCTTAACCGCTAAGCCATCTCTGAAGCCCCTTTTCTCATTTTTTGAGCCAAACACAATAGACTGGCCTTTAATTTATTTTTATTTTTTAACCCGAAAGAGACATAATTGACAGGCCAGGGCCTCCAGGCAATGGAATGGAACTCCCCACGCATTTGTTGTGTTCAGTGCATGTGCGACCTGCAACATGCATCAGCTCATGTGTCTTTCTTGTGTAGTAACTGCATTGTGGAACATGGAACTTTTGGCTTCGCAGGACAGTGCCTTAACCAGTCATCCATCTCTCCACTCTTCAACGTTATGTTATTTTATATATATATTACATTTTTATGTGTAGCTGAGAGGGCTGGGATGTGTCACAGAGAGGGTGGGGAGAGAGAGAGAGAGACAGAAAAACAGAGAGAATGGATGTGCAGGGTCCCCTAGCATGTAATGTCAGATTCATGCCCCACTTTGTGCCGGCCCCTCTCTCTATCTCCCTCCCTCTGTCTCTCTCCCGGTCTCTATCACTCACACTGATTTTATTGTATGTTTTTCTTTAATTCTTACGGCACTATCTCAGTCTAGTGCAGGCTGAACTCGAATTTACTATATAGCCCAGGGATGACTTGAACTCACAGCTGTCCTCCCACTTCTGCTTCCTGAGCACTGGAATTAAACGTTTGTGCCACCTTGCCCTGATTGTAAGTGAACTGAAGCCAGGCCCTAACTGTTTGCAAGGAAGCACCTTTATCACTGTGCCATCTGTCTACCCCATTCAACATATCTTTTTGTGTTTTGTTGTCGTTTTAGTGGTAGAGTCGCACACTCTGCCAGGAAAACGTGGTATTAATTAGGTAGGCACACAATTAGTGATCGTGATGCCCTCTATCGAAAAGAAGCGGTAGGATACATACCTTCCTAGGGAAAGTCAGGCAAATGAAGGATATTTCATCAGCAGAAGATGCAAGTGAGAGCTCACAAAAGCTCTTGGTCTGGTTAGTGACATCAGGAAGTAAAGAAGGATGGAGAGATAACCCATAGGTTTGCAAAAGTGTTGACATCAGCAAGTCATATTTGGATCAGCTTTGTCCCCTCCTTTATTATGTCGGGTCTGTGTGTGTGTGTGTGTGTGTGTGTGTGTGTGTGTGTGTGTACACATGCGTGCGTATGCACTCACCCCCTAGAAAATGGAACTTTTTATTTTACTCATCTCAACAAAATCAAACATGTTTTAGACGGAATGGGCTACATAGTAGGCTTAGTGATTAAGGCATTTGCCTCCATAGCCAAAGCACCAAGGTTCAAATTCTCAGGACCCAGGTTCGCCAGATGCACAAGGGGCTACGTAGGTCTGGAGTTCATTGGCAGTGGCTGGAGGCCTTGTGGTGACAGTTCTCTCTCTACCTCCCTCTCTCAATATCTCTCTTTCTGCCTCTCTATCGATGAAGGAAATGAATGAATATAAATTGTGTGGTAAAACTGTTAAGAATGACTCTGTTTGGGTGGTGAAAAGGTAGTATTTTCCCTCCTTAGTCAAAAAATCTGATTTATGTGACATCACTTTCTGCTGGTCTTTAGGGTGTCTTTTGAGAAGTCAGCTGTCACATGATTTGCAATACTCACCCTTTTGGATTTCTTTTATTCAAGTACTGGAGAAATGCCTGAAAGGCCACGTTAGTTTCCTGCAAAGTCTATTGACCCAAGTTCTATTTTCCGTTTCCCACATAAAGCTAGATGCACAATACTGCTTGCATCTAGAGTTCATTTGCAGAGCAGAGACGTCCTGGTGATCAACACTCACGCTCTCGCTTCCTCTCTATGTCTCTCTTCATTCTCTCTCTGCATGGATATAAATAGAAGCTTGGAAACATTTAAACTGAAATGTAGGGCATGATGGTTTGTTTTCTTCAATTCCAGCAGTTGTTAGGCAGATATAGGAGGATTACTTGGTTCAAAGTCAGCGTGGAGGCCCAGGGTGAGTTCAAGGCCGAGAGTGAGACCATAACTGGAAACAAGCAAATATGACTTCTTCCTGTCAGTTGAGTTTTTGTTAGAATATTGATGAGTTTCTTCAAGTTTGCTGAAATCTCATGGATTTCCAGCAAGGTTTTAAACACTTCTTCAGTGGACTTTTTGGACATACCTATTATCTGGTTAGTTTCTGGCACTTTATAGTTACATCCTGCTTCTCTGTCCTATAAACGCCCACACAAACATGCACACGCCTTTTGGTTCACATGCACCACAGATCATATGTGGAGGTGAAAGGACAACATAGGGTGTATATCGGCTCCTTCTACTTCGAGATAGTCTCTTATTTAGCATGCTGGTTCATTTCTGTGGTTCTGTGCCTTGGCCTCCTCTTTTCTCGTAGGTGCACTGTGATTCCCAGATGTTTACTGTGGATTTTGCTTGTGATGTGGGTTCTGTGGATCACAACTCAGGTCCAGGAGCAGTTTTTGGATATACATTGAGGGAGAGTAGAGGGACAATGGGCATGCCAGGGCCTCCAGCCCCTGCCAATGAACTCTAGCCAAATGTACCACCTTATGCCCATGACTTTTCCTGGCTACTGTGGAATCCAAGATAGGTCCTTTTGGCTTGGCCAGCAAGTGCCTTCACCACTGACTTAACTCTGCACTTGTTCAGGAGCAGTCTTTATGTCTGACTTAGTGGTGACAAAGTACAAGAAGCGGAGGGGGGGGAGCGTGAGCTTACTATAGTGGGTGCACCAGGCCCTCCAGCCACGGCAAGGGAAGTCCAGATGCATGTGCCAACATGGTTTTCTTATTTAACTGGCACCTGGAGTATTGAATCTTGACCCTCAGGCGTCATAGGCAATTGCCTTAACTGATAAGCCATCATCCCTCCAGCCCCCATGTGCAGTTCTTGATGCCTGTTGATGTGTGATGTCATCCACAATGGGAAGGATCAGGTATCTGTTGCAGGCATTACCACCTCGCGTTGGGTCTGTTTCTGCAGAAATTCAAGTGGCCGCTTCCTACTGGGAGCCTGGAGGTCTTTCTGCTCTCAGCACTTGATGGTTCCTGAAATGCAGGTTTACAGCACGCTGCTTGTTCATCACCATTTAAGCCTTAGGTGGTGCTCCAAGCTCAGCTTTCTTCTAAATTGGCAGTTCCCCATGAATTCTGGAAGCCTCTGAAACCATTTTCCGGTAGACCAGGTCCTCCCGCATGTAGTCACGGTCTGGGCAATTGTGCCTAGCTCTGGGCTAAGTCGTCATGGTGGAACTAGGACCGGGCTCCTGTCCTCACCTAGCCCTGGACTTGGTAACATTGTGTCATTCCTTGAATCACACGGCACTGTCTTACACTGCTATGTGCTGCTTATTGCTGAGGTGAATTTAAAATATCTATATACTTCTATTGTCGTTTATTTAGATGTGAGAGGGAAAGAGACAAAGTGACATAGAGAAAGGGAGAAAGAGAAGGGGTTCGCCAGGGCTTCCAGCGACTGCAAATGAACTCCAGATGCAAATGCCAGCATCTGCATCTGGCTGACATGGCTACTGGAGAATGACACCTAGGCAAGCCCCTCAACTCCTGAGCCATCTCTCCAGCACAGACACATTTTACCATACTCTTTCTGTTTTCCTTTGTTTTGTCCTTTGCTTTTTGACGAAGGGTCTCACTCTAGCTCAGTCTGACCTAGAATTCACTATGAATCTCATGGTGGTCTCGAGCTTATGGAAATCTCCACACCTTTTCCTCCCACATGCTGGGATCGAAGGTTTGTGCCACTACAACAGACCTTTCCAAAGATTTATGTAAATATTTACTTATTTATTTGAGATAGGTCGAGAAAGTAATGGAAAGAGAAAGAGGGGATGGGGCTCTGAGAGTGAGACAGAGAGAGAGGGACTTAGAGTGATGGCACGACAGGGCCTCAACTCACTGCAAACAATCTGTGGACACATTTCCCGCCTATATATGTGTTTTACATGGGTACTGGGAATTGAACCTGGGTCCTCAGGCTTCAAAGGCAAGTGCCTTGGCTGCTTCACCATTTTTCCATCCCATATGCACATTTCATAAAAGGGAAATTTAATTTTTATAAAGTCTCCCTTCCTTCATGGCCTCACAGTGGCTGATGCTACCGGCACAGGACCTGCATTATAGGAGGAAAGCATGATGGCAACAAAAGAGAAGAGAGACTAAATTGGAAAATGGCAGGGGTTTGTTAAGGGGGTATTGGTTGGGGAAAGTTACTGTTTTGAGCGGATTTTGATTAGGGTGCACAGATTATATTTAAAGAAGGTGTTTTGTGCACACACGCATGTGCCTGAACTTAAAACACATTCAGACACACACACACACACAATGTCATGCACATGCACACAAGACACATTCACATGCAAAATTTGCATATCATCCTCATCTCTTTGTTTCAATATCGTTTTAATTTTATTTATTTGTTTGAGTGCGACAGACAGAAAGAAAGAGAGAGAGAGAGAGAGAGAATGGGCGTGCTACAGCCTCCAGCCACTGCAAACAAACTCCAGACGCATGTGCTCCATTGTGCATCTGGCTGATGTGGTTCCTGAGCAATTGAGCCCCGAACCGGAGTGCTTAGGCTTCACAGGCAAGCGCTTAACCGCTAAGCCATCTCTGAAGCCCCTTTTCTCATTTTTTGAGCCAAACACAATAGACTGGCCTTTAATTTATTTTTATTTTTTAACCCGAAAGAGACATAATTGACAGGCCAGGGCCTCCAGGCAATGGAATGGAACTCCCCACGCATTTGTTGTGTTCAGTGCATGTGCGACCTGCAACATGCATCAGCTCATGTGTCTTTCTTGTGTAGTAACTGCATTGTGGAACATGGAACTTTTGGCTTCGCAGGACAGTGCCTTAACCAGTCATCCATCTCTCCACTCTTCAACGTTATGTTATTTTATATATATATTACATTTTTATGTGTAGCTGAGAGGGCTGGGATGTGTCACAGAGAGGGTGGGGAGAGAGAGAGAGAGACAGAAAAACAGAGAGAATGGATGTGCAGGGTCCCCTAGCATGTAATGTCAGATTCATGCCCCACTTTGTGCCGGCCCCTCTCTCTATCTCCCTCCCTCTGTCTCTCTCCCGGTCTCTATCACTCACACTGATTTTATTGTATGTTTTTCTTTAATTCTTACGGCACTATCTCAGTCTAGTGCAGGCTGAACTCGAATTTACTATATAGCCCAGGGATGACTTGAACTCACAGCTGTCCTCCCACTTCTGCTTCCTGAGCACTGGAATTAAACGTTTGTGCCACCTTGCCCTGATTGTAAGTGAACTGAAGC
Source organism: Jaculus jaculus (assembly GCF_020740685.1). NCBI lineage: Eukaryota > Metazoa > Chordata > Mammalia > Rodentia > Dipodidae > Jaculus > Jaculus jaculus. The sequence continues at coordinate 745,963 of NW_025423501.1, forward strand.
CAGGCCCTAACTGTTTGCAAGGAAGCACCTTTATCACTGTGCCATCTGTCTACCCCATTCAACATATCTTTTTGTGTTTTGTTGTCGTTTTAGTGGTAGAGTCGCACACTCTGCCAGGAAAACGTGGTATTAATTAGGTAGGCACACAATTAGTGATCGTGATGCCCTCTATCGAAAAGAAGCGGTAGGATACATACCTTCCTAGGGAAAGTCAGGCAAATGAAGGATATTTCATCAGCAGAAGATGCAAGTGAGAGCTCACAAAAGCTCTTGGTCTGGTTAGTGACATCAGGAAGTAAAGAAGGATGGAGAGATAACCCATAGGTTTGCAAAAGTGTTGACATCAGCAAGTCATATTTGGATCAGCTTTGTCCCCTCCTTTATTATGTCGGGTCTGTGTGTGTGTGTGTGTGTGTGTGTGTGTACACATGCGTGCGTATGCACTCACCCCCTAGAAAATGGAACTTTTTATTTTACTCATCTCAACAAAATCAAACATGTTTTAGACGGAATGGGCTACATAGTAGGCTTAGTGATTAAGGCATTTGCCTCCATAGCCAAAGCACCAAGGTTCAAATTCTCAGGACCCAGGTTTGCCAGATGCACAAGGGGCTACGTAGGTCTGGAGTTCATTGGCAGTGGCTGGAGGCCTTGTAGTGACAGTTCTCTCTCTACCTCCCTCTCTCAATATCTCTCTTTCTGCCTCTCTATCGATGAAGGAAATGAATGAAAATAAATTGTGTGGTAAAACTGTTAAGAATGACTCTGTTTGGGTGGTGAAAAGGTAGTATTTTCCCTCCTTAGTCAAAAAATCTGATTTATGTGACATCACTTTCTGCTGGTCTTTAGGGTGTCTTTTGAGAAGTCAGCTGTCACATGATTTGCAATACTCACCCTTTTGGATTTCTTTTATTCAAGTACTGGAGAAATGCCTGAAAGGCCACGTTAGTTTCCTGCAAAGTCTATTGACCCAAGTTCTATTTTCCGTTTCCCACATAAAGCTAGATGCACAATACTGCTTGCATCTAGAGTTCATTTGCAGAGCAGAGACGTCCTGGTGATCAACACTCACGCTCTCGCTTCCTCTCTATGTCTCTCTTCATTCTCTCTCTGCATGGATATAAATAGAAGCTTGGAAACATTTAAACTGAAATGTAGGGCATGATGGTTTGTTTTCTTCAATTCCAGCAGTTGTTAGGCAGATATAGGAGGATTACTTGGTTCAAAGTCAGCGTGGAGGCCCAGGGTGAGTTCAAGGCCGAGAGTGAGACCATAACTGGAAACAAGCAAATATGAATTCTTCCTGTCAGTTGAGTTTTTGTTAGAATATTGATGAGTTTCTTCAAGTTTGCTGAAATCTCATGGATTTCCAGCAAGGTTTTAAACACTTCTTCAGTGGACTTTTTGGACATACTTATTATCTGGTTAGTTTCTGGCACTTTATAGTTACATCCTGCTTCTCTGTCCTATAAACGCCCACACAAACATGCACACGCCTTTTGGTTCACATGCACCACAGATCATATGTGGAGGTGAAAGGACAACATAGGGTGTATATATCGGCTCCTTCTACTTCGAGATAGTCTCTTATTTAGCATGCTGGTTCATTTCTGTGGTTCTGTGCCTTGGCCTCCTCTTTTCTCGTAGGTGCACTGTGATTCCCAGATGTTTACTGTGGATTTTGCTTGTGATGTGGGTTCTGTGGATCACAACTCAGGTCCAGGAGCAGTTTTTGGATATACATTGAGGGAGAGTAGAGGGACAATGGGCATGCCAGGGCCTCCAGCCCCTGCCAATGAACTCTAGCCAAATGTACCACCTTATGCCCATGACTTTTCCTGGCTACTGTGGAATCCAAGATAGGTCCTTTTGGCTTGGCCAGCAAGTGCCTTCACCACTGACTTAACTCTGCACTTGTTCAGGAGCAGTCTTTATGTCTGACTTAGTGGTGACAAAGTACAAGAAGCGGAGGGGGGGAGCGTGAGCTTACTATAGTGGGTGCACCAGGCCCTCCAGCCACGGCAAGGGAAGTCCAGATGCATGTGCCAACATGGTTTTCTTATTTAACTGGCACCTGGAGTATTGAATCTTGACCCTCAGGCGTCATAGGCAATTGCCTTAACTGATAAGCCATCATCCCTCCAGCCCCCATGTGCAGTTCTTGATGCCTGTTGATGTGTGATGTCATCCACAATGGGAAGGATCAGGTATCTGTTGCAGGCATTACCACCTCGCGTTGGGTCTGTTTCTGCAGAAATTCAAGTGGCCGCTTCCTACTGGGAGCCTGGAGGTCTTTCTGCTCTCAGCACTTGATGGTTCCTGAAATGCAGGTTTACAGCACGCTGCTTGTTCATCACCATTTAAGCCTTAGGTGGTGCTCCAAGCTCAGCTTTCTTCTAAATTGGCAGTTCCCCATGAATTCTGGAAGCCTCTGAAACCATTTTCCGGTAGACCAGGTCCTCCCGCATGTAGTCACGGTCTGGGCAATTGTGCCTAGCTCTGGGCTAAGTCGTCACGGTGGAACTAAGACCGGGCTCCTGTCCTCACCTAGCCCTGGACTTGGTAACATTGTGTCATTCCTTGAATCACACGGCACTGTCTTACACTGCTATGTGCTGCTTATTGCTGAGGTGAATTTAAAATATCTATATACTTCTATTGTCGTTTATTTAGATGTGAGAGGGAAAGAGACAAAGTGACATAGAGAAAGGGAGAAAGACAAGGGGTTCGCCAGGGCTTCCAGCGACTGCAAATGAACTCCAGATGCAAATGCCAGCATCTGCATCTGGCTGACATGGCTACTGGAGAATGACACCTAGGCAAGCCCCTCAACTCCTGAGCCATCTCTCCAGCACAGACACATTTTACCATACTCTTTCTGTTTTCCTTTGTTTTGTCCTTTGCTTTTTGACGAAGGGTCTCACTCTAGCTCAGTCTGACCTAGAATTCACTATGAATCTCATGGTGGTCTCGAGCTTATGGAAATCTCCACACCTTTTCCTCCCACATGCTGGGATCGAAGGTTTGTGCCACTACAACAGACCTTTCCAAAGATTTATGTAAATATTTACTTATTTATTTGAGATAGGTCGAGAAAGTAATGGAAAGACAAAGAGGGGATGGGGCTCTGAGAGTGAGACAGAGAGAGAGGGACTTAGAGTGATGGCACGACAGGGCCTCAACTCACTGCAAACAATCTGTGGACACATTTCCCGCCTATATATGTGTTTTACATGGGTACTGGGAATTGAACCTGGGTCCTCAGGCTTCAAAGGCAAGTGCCTTGGCTGCTTCACCATTTTTCCATCCCATATGCACATTTCATAAAAGGGAAATTTAATTTTTATAAAGTCTCCCTTCCTTCATGGCCTCACAGTGGCTGATGCTACCGGCACAGGACCTGCATTATAGGAGGAAAGCATGATGGCAACAAAAGAGAAGAGAGACTAAATTGGAAAATGGCAGGGGTTTGTTAAGGGGGTATTGGTTGGGGAAAGTTACTGTTTTAAGCGGATTTTGATTAGGGTGCACAGATTATATTTAAAGAAGGTGTTTTGTGCACACACGCATGTGCCTGAACTTAAAACACATTCAGACACACACACACACACAATGTCATGCACATGCACACAAGACACATTCACATGCAAAATTTGCATATCATCCTCATCTCTTTGTTTCAATATCGTTTTAATTTTATTTATTTGTTTGAGTGCGACAGACAGAAAGAAAGAGAGAGAGAGAGAGAGAGAGAATGGGCGTGCTACAGCCTCCAGCCACTGCAAACAAACTCCAGACGCATGTGCTCCATTGTGCATCTGGCTGATGTGGTTCCTGAGCAATTGAGCCCCGAACCGGAGTGCTTAGGCTTCACAGGCAAGCGCTTAACCGCTAAGCCATCTCTGAAGCCCCTTTTCTCATTTTTTGAGCCAAACACAATAGACTGGCCTTTAATTTATTTTTATTTTTTAACCCGAAAGAGACATAATTGACAGGCCAGGGCCTCCAGGCAATGGAATGGAACTCCCCACGCATTTGTTGTGTTCAGTGCATGTGCGACCTGCAACATGCATCAGCTCATGTGTCTTTCTTGTGTAGTAACTGCATTGTGGAACATGGAACTTTTGGCTTCGCAGGACAGTGCCTTAACCAGTCATCCATCTCTCCACTCTTCAACGTTATGTTATTTTATATATATATTACATTTTTATGTGTAGCTGAGAGGGCTGGGATGTGTCACAGAGAGGGTGGGGAGAGAGAGAGAGAGACAGAAAAACAGAGAGAATGGATGTGCAGGGTCCCCTAGCATGTAATGTCAGATTCATGCCCCACTTTGTGCCGGCCCCTCTCTCTATCTCACTCCCTCTGTCTCTCTCCCGGTCTCTATCACTCACACTGATTTTATTGTATGTTTTTCTTTAATTCTTACGGCACTATCTCAGTCTAGTGCAGGCTGAACTCGAATTTACTATATAGCCCAGGGATGACTTGAACTCACAGCTGTCCTCCCACTTCTGCTTCCTGAGCACTGGAATTAAACGTGTGTGCCACCTTGCCCTGATTGTAAGTGAACTGAAGCCAGGCCCTAACTGTTTGCAAGGAAGCACCTTTATCACTGTGCCATCTGTCTACCCCATTCAACATATCTTTTTGTGTTTTGTTGTCGTTTTAGTGGTAGAGTCGCACACTCTGCCAGGAAAACGTGGTATTAATTAGGTAGGCAAACAATTAGTGATCGTGATGCCCTCTATCGAAAAGAAGCGGTAGGATACATACCTTCCTAGGGAAAGTCAGGCAAATGAAGGATATTTCATCAGCAGAAGATGCAAGTGAGAGCTCACAAAAGCTCTTGGTCTGGTTAGTGACATCAGGAAGTAAAGAAGGATGGAGAGATAACCCATAGGTTTGCAAAAGTGTTGACATCAGCAAGTCATATTTGGATCAGCTTTGTCCCCTCCTTTATTATGTCGGGTCTGTGTGTGTGTGTGTGTGTGTGTGTGTGTGTGTGTGTGTACACATGCGTGCGTATGCACTCACCCCCTAGAAAATGGAACTTTTTATTTTACTCATCTCAACAAAATCAAACATGTTTTAGACGGAATGGGCTACATAGTAGGCTTAGTGATTAAGGCATTTGCCTCCATAGCCAAAGCACCAAGGTTCAAATTCTCAGGACCCAGGTTTGCCAGATGCACAAGGGGCTACGTAGGTCTGGAGTTCATTGGCAGTGGCTGGAGGCCTTGTGGTGACAGTTCTCTCTCTACCTCCCTCTCTCAATATCTCTCTTTCTGCCTCTCTATCGATGAAGGAAATGAATGAATATAAATTGTGTGGTAAAACTGTTAAGAATGACTCTGTTTGGGTGGTGAAAAGGTAGTATTTTCCCTCCTTAGTCAAAAAATCTGATTTATGTGACATCACTTTCTGCTGGTCTTTAGGGTGTCTTTTGAGAAGTCAGCTGTCACATGATTTGCAATACTCACCCTTTTGGATTTCTTTTATTCAAGTACTGGAGAAATGCCTGAAAGGCCACGTTAGTTTCCTGCAAAGTCTATTGACCCAAGTTCTATTTTCCGTTTCCCACATAAAGCTAGATGCACAATACTGCTTGCATCTAGAGTTCATTTGCAGAGCAGAGACGTCCTGGTGATCAACACTCACGCTCTCGCTTCCTCTCTATGTCTCTCTTCATTCTCTCTCTGCATGGATATAAATAGAAGCTTGGAAACATTTAAACTGAAATGTAGGGCATGATGGTTTGTTTTCTTCAATTCCAGCAGTTGTTAGGCAGATATAGGAGGATTACTTGGTTCAAAGTCAGCGTGGAGGCCCAGGGTGAGTTCAAGGCCGAGAGTGAGACCATAACTGGAAACAAGCAAATATGACTTCTTCCTGTCAGTTGAGTTTTTGTTAGAATATTGATGAGTTTCTTCAAGTTTGCTGAAATCTCATGGATTTCCAGCAAGGTTTTAAACACTTCTTCAGTGGACTTTTTGGACATACCTATTATCTGGTTAGTTTCTGGCACTTTATAGTTACATCCTGCTTCTCTGTCCTATAAACGCCCACACAAACATGCACACGCCTTTTGGTTCACATGCACCACAGATCATATGTGGAGGTGAAAGGACAACATAGGGTGTATATCGGCTCCTTCTACTTCGAGATAGTCTCTTATTTAGCATGCTGGTTCATTTCTGTGGTTCTGTGCCTTGGCCTCCTCTTTTCTCGTAGGTGCACTGTGATTCCCAGATGTTTACTGTGGATTTTGCTTGTGATGTGGGTTCTGTGGATCACAACTCAGGTCCAGGAGCAGTTTTTGGATATACATTGAGGGAGAGTAGAGGGACAATGGGCATGCCAGGGCCTCCAGCCCCTGCCAATGAACTCTAGCCAAATGTACCACCTTATGCCCATGACTTTTCCTGGCTACTGTGGAATCCAAGATAGGTCCTTTTGGCTTGGCCAGCAAGTGCCTTCACCACTGACTTAACTCTGCACTTGTTCAGGAGCAGTCTTTATGTCTGACTTAGTGGTGACAAAGTACAAGAAGCGGAGGGGGGGAGCGTGAGCTTACTATAGTGGGTGCACCAGGCCCTCCAGCCACGGCAAGGGAAGTCCAGATGCATGTGCCAACATGGTTTTCTTATTTAACTGGCACCTGGAGTATTGAATCTTGACCCTCAGGCGTCATAGGCAATTGCCTTAACTGATAAGCCATCATCCCTCCAGCCCCCATGTGCAGTTCTTGATGCCTGTTGATGTGTGATGTCATCCACAATGGGAAGGATCAGGTATCTGTTGCAGGCATTACCACCTCGCGTTGGGTCTGTTTCTGCAGAAATTCAAGTGGCCGCTTCCTACTGGGAGCCTGGAGGTCTTTCTGCTCTCAGCACTTGATGGTTCCTGAAATGCAGGTTTACAGCACGCTGCTTGTTCATCACCATTTAAGCCTTAGGTGGTGCTCCAAGCTCAGCTTTCTTCTAAATTGGCAGTTCCCCATGAATTCTGGAAGCCTCTGAAACCATTTTCCGGTAGACCAGGTCCTCCCGCATGTAGTCACGGTCTGGGCACTTGTGCCTAGCTCTGGGCTAAGTCGTCATGGTGGAACTAGGACCGGGCTCCTGTCCTCACCTAGCCCTGGACTTGGTAACATTGTGTCATTCCTTGAATCACACGGCACTGTCTTACACTGCTATGTGCTGCTTATTGCTGAGGTGAATTTAAAATATCTATATACTTCTATTGTCGTTTATTTAGATGTGAGAGGGAAAGAGACAAAGTGACATAGAGAAAGGGAGAAAGACAAGGGGTTCGCCAGGGCTTCCAGCGACTGCAAATGAACTCCAGATGCAAATGCCAGCATCTGCATCTGGCTGACATGGCTACTGGAGAATGACACCTAGGCAAGCCCCTCAACTCCTGAGCCATCTCTCCAGCACAGACACATTTTACCATACTCTTTCTGTTTTCCTTTGTTTTGTCCTTTGCTTTTTGACGAAGGGTCTCACTCTAGCTCAGTCTGACCTAGAATTCACTATGAATCTCATGGTGGTCTCGAGCTTATGGAAATCTCCACACCTTTTCCTCCCACATGCTGGGATCGAAGGTTTGTGCCACTACAACAGACCTTTCCAAAGATTTATGTAAATATTTACTTATTTATTTGAGATAGGTCGAGAAAGTAATGGAAAGACAAAGAGGGGATGGGGCTCTGAGAGTGAGACAGAGAGAGAGGGACTTAGAGTGATGGCACGACAGGGCCTCAACTCACTGCAAACAATCTGTGGACACATTTCCCGCCTATATATGTGTTTTACATGGGTACTGGGAATTGAACCTGGGTCCTCAGGCTTCAAAGGCAAGTGCCTTGGCTGCTTCACCATTTTTCCATCCCATATGCACATTTCATAAAAGGGAAATTTAATTTTTATAAAGTCTCCCTTCCTTCATGGCCTCACAGTGGCTGATGCTACCGGCACAGGACCTGCATTATAGGAGGAAAGCATGATGGCAACAAAAGAGAAGAGAGACTAAATTGGAAAATGGCAGGGGTTTGTTAAGGGGGTATTGGTTGGGGAAAGTTACTGTTTTGAGCGGATTTTGATTAGGGTGCACAGATTATATTTAAAGAAGGTGTTTTGTGCACACACGCATGTGCCTGAACTTAAAACACATTCAGACACACACACACACACAATGTCATGCACATGCACACAAGACACATTCACATGCAAAATTTGCATATCATCCTCATCTCTTTGTTTCAATATCGTTTTAATTTTATTTATTTGTTTGAGTGCGACAGACAGAAAGAAAGAGAGAGAGAGAGAGAGAGAATGGGCGTGCTACAGCCTCCAGCCACTGCAAACAAACTCCAGACGCATGTGCTCCATTGTGCATCTGGCTGATGTGGTTCCTGAGCAATTGAGCCCCGAACCGGAGTGCTTAGGCTTCACAGGCAAGCGCTTAACCGCTAAGCCATCTCTGAAGCCCCTTTTCTCATTTTTTGAGCCAAACACAATAGACTGGCCTTTAATTTATTTTTATTTTTTAACCCGAAAGAGACATAATTGACAGGCCAGGGCCTCCAGGCAATGGAATGGAACTCCCCACGCATTTGTTGTGTTCAGTGCATGTGCGACCTGCAACATGCATCAGCTCATGTGTCTTTCTTGTGTAGTAACTGCATTGTGGAACATGGAACTTTTGGCTTCGCAGGACAGTGCCTTAACCAGTCATCCATCTCTCCACTCTTCAACGTTATGTTATTTTATATATATATTACATTTTTATGTGTAGCTGAGAGGGCTGGGATGTGTCACAGAGAGGGTGGGGAGAGAGAGAGAGAGACAGAAAAACAGAGAGAATGGATGTGCAGGGTCCCCTAGCATGTAATGTCAGATTCATGCCCCACTTTGTGCCGGCCCCTCTCTCTATCTCCCTCCCTCTGTCTCTCTCCCGGTCTCTATCACTCACACTGATTTTATTGTATGTTTTTCTTTAATTCTTACGGCACTATCTCAGTCTAGTGCAGGCTGAACTCGAATTTACTATATAGCCCAGGGATGACTTGAACTCACAGCTGTCCTCCCACTTCTGCTTCCTGAGCACTGGAATTAAACGTTTGTGCCACCTTGCCCTGATTGTAAGTGAACTGAAGCCAGGCCCTAACTGTTTGCAAGGAAGCACCTTTATCACTGTGCCATCTGTCTACCCCATTCAACATATCTTTTTGTGTTTTGTTGTCGTTTTAGTGGTAGAGTCGCACACTCTGCCAGGAAAACGTGGTATTAATTAGGTAGGCACACAATTAGTGATCGTGATGCCCTCTATCGAAAAGAAGCGGTAGGATACATACCTTCCTAGGGAAAGTCAGGCAAATGAAGGATATTTCATCAGCAGAAGATGCAAGTGAGAGCTCACAAAAGCTCTTGGTCTGGTTAGTGACATCAGGAAGTAAAGAAGGATGGAGAGATAACCCATAGGTTTGCAAAAGTGTTGACATCAGCAAGTCATATTTGGATCAGCTTTGTCCCCTCCTTTATTATGTCGGGTCTGTGTGTGTGTGTGTGTGTGTGTGTGCGTGTGTGTGTGTATACACATGCGTGCGTATGCACTCACCCCCTAGAAAATGGAACTTTTTATTTTACTCATCTCAACAAAATCAAACATGTTTTAGACGGAATGGGCTACATAGTAGGCTTAGTGATTAAGGCATTTGCCTCCATAGCCAAAGCACCAAGGTTCAAATTCTCAGGACCCAGGTTTGCCAGATGCACAAGGGGCTACGTAGGTCTGGAGTTCATTGGCAGTGGCTGGAGGCCTTGTGGTGACAGTTCTCTCTCTACCTCCCTCTCTCAATATCTCTCTTTCTGCCTCTCTATCGATGAAGGAAATGAATGAAAATAAATTGTGTGGTAAAACTGTTAAGAATGACTCTGTTTGGGTGGTGAAAAGGTAGTATTTTCCCTCCTTAGTCAAAAAATCTGATTTATGTGACATCACTTTCTGCTGGTCTTTAGGGTGTCTTTTGAGAAGTCAGCTGTCACATGATTTGCAATACTCACCCTTTTGGATTTCTTTTATTCAAGTACTGGAGAAATGCCTGAAAGGCCACGTTAGTTTCCTGCAAAGTCTATTGACCCAAGTTCTATTTTCCGTTTCCCACATAAAGCTAGATGCACAATACTGCTTGCATCTAGAGTTCATTTGCAGAGCAGAGACGTCCTGGTGATCAACACTCACGCTCTCGCTTCCTCTCTATGTCTCTCTTCATTCTCTCTCTGCATGGATATAAATAGAAGCTTGGAAACATTTAAACTGAAATGTAGGGCATGATGGTTTGTTTTCTTCAATTCCAGCAGTTGTTAGGCAGATATAGGAGGATTACTTGGTTCAAAGTCAGCGTGGAGGCCCAGGGTGAGTTCAAGGCCGAGAGTGAGACCATAACTGGAAACAAGCAAATATGACTTCTTCCTGTCAGTTGAGTTTTTGTTAGAATATTGATGAGTTTCTTCAAGTTTGCTGAAATCTCATGGATTTCCAGCAAGGTTTTAAACACTTCTTCAGTGGACTTTTTGGACATACCTATTATCTGGTTAGTTTCTGGCACTTTATAGTTACATCCTGCTTCTCTGTCCTATAAACGCCCACACAAACATGCACACGCCTTTTGGTTCACATGCACCACAGATCATATGTGGAGGTGAAAGGACAACATAGGGTGTATATATCGGCTCCTTCTACTTCGAGATAGTCTCTTATTTAGCATGCTGGTTCATTTCTGTGGTTCTGTGCCTTGGCCTCCTCTTTTCTCGTAGGTGCACTGTGATTCCCAGATGTTTACTGTGGATTTTGCTTGTGATGTGGGTTCTGTGGATCACAACTCAGGTCCAGGAGCAGTTTTTGGATATACATTGAGGGAGAGTAGAGGGACAATGGGCATGCCAGGGCCTCCAGCCCCTGCCAATGAACTCTAGCCAAATGTACCACCTTATGCCCATGACTTTTCCTGGCTACTGTGGAATCCAAGATAGGTCCTTTTGGCTTGGCCAGCAAGTGCCTTCACCACTGACTTAACTCTGCACTTGTTCAGGAGCAGTCTTTATGTCTGACTTAGTGGTGACAAAGTACAAGAAGCGGAGGGGGGGAGCGTGAGCTTACTATAGTGGGTGCACCAGGCCCTCCAGCCACGGCAAGGGAAGTCCAGATGCATGTGCCAACATGGTTTTCTTATTTAACTGGCACCTGGAGTATTGAATCTTGACCCTCAGGCGTCATAGGCAATTGCCTTAACTGATAAGCCATCATCCCTCCAGCCCCCATGTGCAGTTCTTGATGCCTGTTGATGTGTGATGTCATCCACAATGGGAAGGATCAGGTATCTGTTGCAGGCATTACCACCTCGCGTTGGGTCTGTTTCTGCAGAAATTCAAGTGGCCGCTTCCTACTGGGAGCCTGGAGGTCTTTCTGCTCTCAGCACTTGATGGTTCCTGAAATGCAGGTTTACAGCACGCTGCTTGTTCATCACCATTTAAGCCTTAGGTGGTGCTCCAAGCTCAGCTTTCTTCTAAATTGGCAGTTCCCCATGAATTCTGGAAGCCTCTGAAACCATTTTCCGGTAGACCAGGTCCTCCCGCATGTAGTCACGGTCTGGGCAATTGTGCCTAGCTCTGGGCTAAGTCGTCACGGTGGAACTAGGACCGGGCTCCTGTCCTCACCTAGCCCTGGACTTGGTAACATTGTGTCATTCCTTGAATCACACGGCACTGTCTTACACTGCTATGTGCTGCTTATTGCTGAGGTGAATTTAAAATATCTATATACTTCTATTGTCGTTTATTTAGATGTGAGAGGGAAAGAGACAAAGTGACATAGAGAAAGGGAGAAAGACAAGGGGTTCGCCAGGGCTTCCAGCGACTGCAAATGAACTCCAGATGCAAATGCCAGCATCTGCATCTGGCTGACATGGCTACTGGAGAATGACACCTAGGCAAGCCCCTCAACTCCTGAGCCATCTCTCCAGCACAGACACATTTTACCATACTCTTTCTGTTTTCCTTTGTTTTGTCCTTTGCTTTTTGACGAAGGGTCTCACTCTAGCTCAGTCTGACCTAGAATTCACTATGAATCTCATGGTGGTCTCGAGCTTATGGAAATCTCCACACCTTTTCCTCCCACATGCTGGGATCGAAGGTTTGTGCCACTACAACAGACCTTTCCAAAGATTTATGTAAATATTTACTTATTTATTTGAGATAGGTCGAGAAAGTAATGGAAAGACAAAGAGGGGATGGGGCTCTGAGAGTGAGACAGAGAGAGAGGGACTTAGAGTGATGGCACGACAGGGCCTCAACTCACTGCAAACAATCTGTGGACACATTTCCCGCCTATATATGTGTTTTACATGGGTACTGGGAATTGAACCTGGGTCCTCAGGCTTCAAAGGCAAGTGCCTTGGCTGCTTCACCATTTTTCCATCCCATATGCACATTTCATAAAAGGGAAATTTAATTTTTATAAAGTCTCCCTTCCTTCATGGCCTCACAGTGGCTGATGCTACCGGCACAGGACCTGCATTATAGGAGGAAAGCATGATGGCAACAAAAGAGAAGAGAGACTAAATTGGAAAATGGCAGGGGTTTGTTAAGGGGGTATTGGTTGGGGAAAGTTACTGTTTTGAGCGGATTTTGATTAGGGTGCACAGATTATATTTAAAGAAGGTGTTTTGTGCACACACGCATGTGCCTGAACTTAAAACACATTCAGACACACACACACACACAATGTCATGCACATGCACACAAGACACATTCACATGCAAAATTTGCATATCATCCTCATCTCTTTGTTTCAATATCGTTTTAATTTTATTTATTTGTTTGAGTGCGACAGACAGAAAGAAAGAGAGAGAGAGAGAGAGAGAATGGGCGTGCTACAGCCTCCAGCCACTGCAAACAAACTCCAGACGCATGTGCTCCATTGTGCATCTGGCTGATGTGGTTCCTGAGCAATTGAGCCCCGAACCGGAGTGCTTAGGCTTCACAGGCAAGCGCTTAACCGCTAAGCCATCTCTGAAGCCCCTTTTCTCATTTTTTGAGCCAAACACAATAGACTGGCCTTTAATTTATTTTTATTTTTTAACCCGAAAGAGACATAATTGACAGGCCAGGGCCTCCAGGCAATGGAATGGAACTCCCCACGCATTTGTTGTGTTCAGTGCATGTGCGACCTGCAACATGCATCAGCTCATGTGTCTTTCTTGTGTAGTAACTGCATTGTGGAACATGGAACTTTTGGCTTCGCAGGACAGTGCCTTAACCAGTCATCCATCTCTCCACTCTTCAACGTTATGTTATTTTATATATATATTACATTTTTATGTGTAGCTGAGAGGGCTGGGATGTGTCACAGAGAGGGTGGGGAGAGAGAGAGAGAGACAGAAAAACAGAGAGAATGGATGTGCAGGGTCCCCTAGCATGTAATGTCAGATTCATGCCCCACTTTGTGCCGGCCCCTCTCTCTATCTCCCTCCCTCTGTCTCTCTCCCGGTCTCTATCACTCACACTGATTTTATTGTATGTTTTTCTTTAATTCTTACGGCACTATCTCAGTCTAGTGCAGGCTGAACTCGAATTTACTATATAGCCCAGGGATGACTTGAACTCACAGCTGTCCTCCCACTTCTGCTTCCTGAGCACTGGAATTAAACGTTTGTGCCACCTTGCCCTGATTGTAAGTGAACTGAAGCCAGGCCCTAACTGTTTGCAAGGAAGCACCTTTATCACTGTGCCATCTGTCTACCCCATTCAACATATCTTTTTGTGTTTTGTTGTCGTTTTAGTGGTAGAGTCGCACACTCTGCCAGGAAAACGTGGTATTAATTAGGTAGGCACACAATTAGTGATCGTGATGCCCTCTATCGAAAAGAAGCGGTAGGATACATACCTTCCTAGGGAAAGTCAGGCAAATGAAGGATATTTCATCAGCAGAAGATGCAAGTGAGAGCTCACAAAAGCTCTTGGTCTGGTTAGTGACATCAGGAAGTAAAGAAGGATGGAGAGATAACCCATAGGTTTGCAAAAGTGTTGACATCTGCAAGTCATATTTGGATCAGCTTTGTCCCCTCCTTTATTATGTCGGGTCTGTGTGTGTGTGTGTGTGTGTGTGTGTGTGTGTGTGTGTGTGTACACATGCGTGCGTATGCACTCACCCCCTAGAAAATGGAACTTTTTATTTTACTCATCTCAACAAAATCAAACATGTTTTAGACGGAATGGGCTACATAGTAGGCTTAGTGATTAAGGCATTTGCCTCCATAGCCAAAGCACCAAGGTTCAAATTCTCAGGACCCAGGTTTGCCAGATGCACAAGGGGCTACGTAGGTCTGGAGTTCATTGGCAGTGGCTGGAGGCCTTGTGGTGACAGTTCTCTCTCTACCTCCCTCTCTCAATATCTCTCTTTCTGCCTCTCTATCGATGAAGGAAATGAATGAAAATAAATTGTGTGGTAAAACTGTTAAGAATGACTCTGTTTGGGTGGTGAAAAGGTAGTATTTTCCCTCCTTAGTCAAAAAATCTGATTTATGTGACATCACTTTCTGCTGGTCTTTAGGGTGTCTTTTGAGAAGTCAGCTGTCACATGATTTGCAATACTCACCCTTTTGGATTTCTTTTATTCAAGTACTGGAGAAATGCCTGAAAGGCCACGTTAGTTTCCTGCAAAGTCTATTGACCCAAGTTCTATTTTCCGTTTCCCACATAAAGCTAGATGCACAATACTGCTTGCATCTAGAGTTCATTTGCAGAGCAGAGACGTCCTGGTGATCAACACTCACGCTCTCGCTTCCTCTCTATGTCTCTCTTCATTCTCTCTCTGCATGGATATAAATAGAAGCTTGGAAACATTTAAACTGAAATGTAGGGCATGATGGTTTGTTTTCTTCAATTCCAGCAGTTGTTAGGCAGATATAGGAGGATTACTTGGTTCAAAGTCAGCGTGGAGGCCCAGGGTGAGTTCAAGGCCGAGAGTGAGACCATAACTGGAAACAAGCAAATATGACTTCTTCCTGTCAGTTGAGTTTTTGTTAGAATATTGATGAGTTTCTTCAAGTTTGCTGAAATCTCATGGATTTCCAGCAAGGTTTTAAACACTTCTTCAGTGGACTTTTTGGACATACCTATTATCTGGTTAGTTTCTGGCACTTTATAGTTACATCCTGCTTCTCTGTCCTATAAACGCCCACACAAACATGCACACGCCTTTTGGTTCACCTGCACCACAGATCATATGTGGAGGTGAAAGGACAACATAGGGTGTATATATCGGCTCCTTCTACTTCGAGATAGTCTCTTATTTAGCATGCTGGTTCATTTCTGTGGTTCTGTGCCTTGGCCTCCTCTTTTCTCGTAGGTGCACTGTGATTCCCAGATGTTTACTGTGGATTTTGCTTGTGATGTGGGTTCTGTGGATCACAACTCAGGTCCAGGAGCAGTTTTTGGATATACATTGAGGGAGAGTAGAGGGACAATGGGCATGCCAGGGCCTCCAGCCCCTGCCAATGAACTCTAGCCAAATGTACCACCTTATGCCCATGACTTTTCCTGGCTACTGTGGAATCCAAGATAGGTCCTTTTGGCTTGGCCAGCAAGTGCCTTCACCACTGACTTAACTCTGCACTTGTTCAGGAGCAGTCTTTATGTCTGACTTAGTGGTGACAAAGTACAAGAAGCGGAGGGGGGGAGCGTGAGCTTACTATAGTGGGTGCACCAGGCCCTCCAGCCACGGCAAGGGAAGTCCAGATGCATGTGCCAACATGGTTTTCTTATTTAACTGGCACCTGGAGTATTGAATCTTGACCCTCAGGCGTCATAGGCAATTGCCTTAACTGATAAGCCATCATCCCTCCAGCCCCCATGTGCAGTTCTTGATGCCTGTTGATGTGTGATGTCATCCACAATGGGAAGGATCAGGTATCTGTTGCAGGCATTACCACCTCGCGTTGGGTCTGTTTCTGCAGAAATTCAAGTGGCCGCTTCCTACTGGGAGCCTGGAGGTCTTTCTGCTCTCAGCACTTGATGGTTCCTGAAATGCAGGTTTACAGCACGCTGCTTGTTCATCACCATTTAAGCCTTAGGTGGTGCTCCAAGCTCAGCTTTCTTCTAAATTGGCAGTTCCCCATGAATTCTGGAAGCCTCTGAAACCATTTTCCGGTAGACCAGGTCCTCCCGCATGTAGTCACGGTCTGGGCAATTGTGCCTAGCTCTGGGCTAAGTCGTCATGGTGGAACTAGGACCGGGCTCCTGTCCTCACCTAGCCCTGGACTTGGTAACATTGTGTCATTCCTTGAATCACACGGCACTGTCTTACACTGCTATGTGCTGCTTATTGCTGAGGTGAATTTAAAATATCTATATACTTCTATTGTCGTTTATTTAGATGTGAGAGGGAAAGAGACAAAGTGACATAGAGAAAGGGAGAAAGACAAGGGGTTCGCCAGGGCTTCCAGCGACTGCAAATGAACTCCAGATGCAAATGCCAGCATCTGCATCTGGCTGACATGGCTACTGGAGAATGACACCTAGGCAAGCCCCTCAACTCCTGAGCCATCTCTCCAGCACAGACACATTTTACCATACTCTTTCTGTTTTCCTTTGTTTTGTCCTTTGCTTTTTGACGAAGGGTCTCACTCTAGCTCAGTCTGACCTAGAATTCACTATGAATCTCATGGTGGTCTCGAGCTTATGGAAATCTCCACACCTTTTCCTCCCACATGCTGGGATCGAAGGTTTGTGCCACTACAACAGACCTTTCCAAAGATTTATGTAAATATTTACTTATTTATTTGAGATAGGTCGAGAAAGTAATGGAAAGACAAAGAGGGGATGGGGCTCTGAGAGTGAGACAGAGAGAGAGGGACTTAGAGTGATGGCACGACAGGGCCTCAACTCACTGCAAACAATCTGTGGACACATTTCCCGCCTATATATGTGTTTTACATGGGTACTGGGAATTGAACCTGGGTCCTCAGGCTTCAAAGGCAAGTGCCTTGGCTGCTTCACCATTTTTCCATCCCATATGCACATTTCATAAAAGGGAAATTTAATTTTTATAAAGTCTCCCTTCCTTCATGGCCTCACAGTGGCTGATGCTACCGGCACAGGACCTGCATTATAGGAGGAAAGCATGATGGCAACAAAAGAGAAGAGAGACTAAATTGGAAAATGGCAGGGGTTTGTTAAGGGGGTATTGGTTGGGGAAAGTTACTGTTTTAAGCGGATTTTGATTAGGGTGCACAGATTATATTTAAAGAAGGTGTTTTGTGCACACACGCATGTGCCTGAACTTAAAACACATTCAGACACACACACACACACAATGTCATGCACATGCACACAAGACACATTCACATGCAAAATTTGCATATCATCCTCATCTCTTTGTTTCTATATCGTTTTAATTTTATTTATTTGTTTGAGTGCGACAGACAGAAAGAAAGAGAGAGAGAGAGAGAGAGAATGGGCGTGCTACAGCCTCCAGCCACTGCAAACAAACTCCAGACGCATGTGCTCCATTGTGCATCTGGCTGATGTGGTTCCTGAGCAATTGAGCCCCGAACCGGAGTGCTTAGGCTTCACAGGCAAGCGCTTAACCGCTAAGCCATCTCTGAAGCCCCTTTTCTCATTTTTTGAGCCAAACACAATAGACTGGCCTTTAATTTATTTTTATTTTTTAACCCGAAAGAGACATAATTGACAGGCCAGGGCCTCCAGGCAATGGAATGGAACTCCCCACGCATTTGTTGTGTTCAGTGCATGTGCGACCTGCAACATGCATCAGCTCATGTGTCTTTCTTGTGTAGTAACTGCATTGTGGAACATGGAACTTTTGGCTTCGCAGGACAGTGCCTTAACCAGTCATCCATCTCTCCACTCTTCAACGTTATGTTATTTTATATATATATTACATTTTTATGTGTAGCTGAGAGGGCTGGGATGTGTCACAGAGAGGGAGGGAGATAGAGAGAGAGAGACAGAAAAACAGAGAGAATGGATGTGCAGGGTCCCCTAGCATGTAATGTCAGATTCATGCCCCACTTTGTGCCGGCCCCTCTCTCTATCTCCCTCCCTCTGTCTCTCTCCCGGTCTCTATCACTCACACTGATTTTATTGTATGTTTTTCTTTAATTCTTACGGCACTATCTCAGTCTAGTGCAGGCTGAACTCGAATTTACTATATAGCCCAGGGATGACTTGAACTCACAGCTGTCCTCCCACTTCTGCTTCCTGAGCACTGGAATTAAACGTTTGTGCCACCTTGCCCTGATTGTAAGTGAACTGAAGCCAGGCCCTAACTGTTTGCAAGGAAGCACCTTTATCACTGTGCCATCTGTCTACCCCATTCAACATATCTTTTTGTGTTTTGTTGTCGTTTTAGTGGTAGAGTCGCACACTCTGCCAGGAAAACGTGGTATTAATTAGGTAGGCACACAATTAGTGATCGTGATGCCCTCTATCGAAAAGAAGCGGTAGGATACATACCTTCCTAGGGAAAGTCAGGCAAATGAAGGATATTTCATCAGCAGAAGATGCAAGTGAGAGCTCACAAAAGCTCTTGGTCTGGTTAGTGACATCAGGAAGTAAAGAAGGATGGAGAGATAACCCATAGGTTTGCAAAAGTGTTGACATCAGCAAGTCATATTTGGATCAGCTTTGTCCCCTCCTTTATTATGTCGGGTCTGTGTGTGTGTGTGTGTGTGTGTGTGTGTGTGTGTGTACACATGCGTGCGTATGCACTCACCCCCTAGAAAATGGAACTTTTTATTTTACTCATCTCAACAAAATCAAACATGTTTTAGACGGAATGGGCTACATAGTAGGCTTAGTGATTAAGGCATTTGCCTCCATAGCCAAAGCACCAAGGTTCAAATTCTCAGGACCCAGGTTTGCCAGATGCACAAGGGGCTACGTAGGTCTGGAGTTCATTGGCAGTGGCTGGAGGCCTTGTGGTGACAGTTCTCTCTCTACCTCCCTCTCTCAATATCTCTCTTTCTGCCTCTCTATCGATGAAGGAAATGAATGAATATAAATTGTGTGGTAAAACTGTTAAGAATGACTCTGTTTGGGTGGTGAAAAGGTAGTATTTTCCCTCCTTAGTCAAAAAATCTGATTTATGTGACATCACTTTCTGCTGGTCTTTAGGGTGTCTTTTGAGAAGTCAGCTGTCACATGATTTGCAATACTCACCCTTTTGGATTTCTTTTATTCAAGTACTGGAGAAATGCCTGAAAGGCCACGTTAGTTTCCTGCAAAGTCTATTGACCCAAGTTCTATTTTCCGTTTCCCACATAAAGCTAGATGCACAATACTGCTTGCATCTAGAGTTCATTTGCAGAGCAGAGACGTCCTGGTGATCAACACTCACGCTCTCGCTTCCTCTCTATGTCTCTCTTCATTCTCTCTCTGCATGGATATAAATAGAAGCTTGGAAACATTTAAACTGAAATGTAGGGCATGATGGTTTGTTTTCTTCAATTCCAGCAGTTGTTAGGCAGATATAGGAGGATTACTTGGTTCAAAGTCAGCGTGGAGGCCCAGGGTGAGTTCAAGGCCGAGAGTGAGACCATAACTGGAAACAAGCAAATATGACTTCTTCCTGTCAGTTGAGTTTTTGTTAGAATATTGATGAGTTTCTTCAAGTTTGCTGAAATCTCATGGATTTCCAGCAAGGTTTTAAACACTTCTTCAGTGGACTTTTTGGACATACCTATTATCTGGTTAGTTTCTGGCACTTTATAGTTACATCCTGCTTCTCTGTCCTATAAACGCCCACACAAACATGCACACGCCTTTTGGTTCACATGCACCACAGATCATATGTGGAGGTGAAAGGACAACATAGGGTGTATATCGGCTCCTTCTACTTCGAGATAGTCTCTTATTTAGCATGCTGGTTCATTTCTGTGGTTCTGTGCCTTGGCCTCCTCTTTTCTCGTAGGTGCACTGTGATTCCCAGATGTTTACTGTGGATTTTGCTTGTGATGTGGGTTCTGTGGATCACAACTCAGGTCCAGGAGCAGTTTTTGGATATACATTGAGGGAGAGTAGAGGGACAATGGGCATGCCAGGGCCTCCAGCCCCTGCCAATGAACTCTAGCCAAATGTACCACCTTATGCCCATGACTTTTCCTGGCTACTGTGGAATCCAAGATAGGTCCTTTTGGCTTGGCCAGCAAGTGCCTTCACCACTGACTTAACTCTGCACTTGTTCAGGAGCAGTCTTTATGTCTGACTTAGTGGTGACAAAGTACAAGAAGCGGAGGGGGGGAGCGTGAGCTTACTATAGTGGGTGCACCAGGCCCTCCAGCCACGGCAAGGGAAGTCCAGATGCATGTGCCAACATGGTTTTCTTATTTAACTGGCACCTGGAGTATTGAATCTTGACCCTCAGGCGTCATAGGCAATTGCCTTAACTGATAAGCCATCATCCCTCCAGCCCCCATGTGCAGTTCTTGATGCCTGTTGATGTGTGATGTCATCCACAATGGGAAGGATCAGGTATCTGTTGCAGGCATTACCACCTCGCGTTGGGTCTGTTTCTGCAGAAATTCAAGTGGCCGCTTCCTACTGGGAGCCTGGAGGTCTTTCTGCTCTCAGCACTTGATGGTTCCTGAAATGCAGGTTTACAGCACGCTGCTTGTTCATCACCATTTAAGCCTTAGGTGGTGCTCCAAGCTCAGCTTTCTTCTAAATTGGCAGTTCCCCATGAATTCTGGAAGCCTCTGAAACCATTTTCCGGTAGACCAGGTCCTCCCGCATGTAGTCACGGTCTGGGCAATTGTGCCTAGCTCTGGGCTAAGTCGTCATGGTGGAACTAGGACCGGGCTCCTGTCCTCACCTAGCCCTGGACTTGGTAACATTGTGTCATTCCTTGAATCACACGGCACTGTCTTACACTGCTATGTGCTGCTTATTGCTGAGGTGAATTTAAAATATCTATATACTTCTATTGTCGTTTATTTAGATGTGAGAGGGAAAGAGACAAAGTGACATAGAGAAAGGGAGAAAGACAAGGGGTTCGCCAGGGCTTCCAGCGACTGCAAATGAACTCCAGATGCAAATGCCAGCATCTGCATCTGGCTGACATGGCTACTGGAGAATGACACCTAGGCAAGCCCCTCAACTCCTGAGCCATCTCTCCAGCACAGACACATTTTACCATACTCTTTCTGTTTTCCTTTGTTTTGTCCTTTGCTTTTTGACGAAGGGTCTCACTCTAGCTCAGTCTGACCTAGAATTCACTATGAATCTCATGGTGGTCTCGAGCTTATGGAAATCTCCACACCTTTTCCTCCCACATGCTGGGATCGAAGGTTTGTGCCACTACAACAGACCTTTCCAAAGATTTATGTAAATATTTACTTATTTATTTGAGATAGGTCGAGAAAGTAATGGAAAGACAAAGAGGGGATGGGGCTCTGAGAGTGAGACAGAGAGAGAGGGACTTAGAGTGATGGCACGACAGGGCCTCAACTCACTGCAAACAATCTGTGGACACATTTCCCGCCTATATATGTGTTTTACATGGGTACTGGGAATTGAACCTGGGTCCTCAGGCTTCAAAGGCAAGTGCCTTGGCTGCTTCACCATTTTTTCCATCCCATATGCACATTTCATAAAAGGGAAATTTAATTTTTATAAAGTCTCCCTTCCTTCATGGCCTCACAGTGGCTGATGCTACCGGCACAGGACCTGCATTATAGGAGGAAAGCATGATGGCAACAAAAGAGAAGAGAGACTAAATTGGAAAATGGCAGGGGTTTGTTAAGGGGGTATTGGTTGGGGAAAGTTACTGTTTTGAGCGGATTTTGATTAGGGTGCACAGATTATATTTAAAGAAGGTGTTTTGTGCACACACGCATGTGCCTGAACTTAAAACACATTCAGACACACACACACACACAATGTCATGCACATGCACACAAGACACATTCACATGCAAAATTTGCATATCATCCTCATCTCTTTGTTTCAATATCGTTTTAATTTTATTTATTTGTTTGAGTGCGACAGACAGAAAGAAAGAGAGAGAGAGAGAGAGAGAATGGGCGTGCTACAGCCTCCAGCCACTGCAAACAAACTCCAGACGCATGTGCTCCATTGTGCATCTGGCTGATGTGGTTCCTGAGCAATTGAGCCCCGAACCGGAGTGCTTAGGCTTCACAGGCAAGCGCTTAACCGCTAAGCCATCTCTGAAGCCCCTTTTCTCATTTTTTGAGCCAAACACAATAGACTGGCCTTTAATTTATTTTTATTTTTTAACCCGAAAGAGACATAATTGACAGGCCAGGGCCTCCAGGCAATGGAATGGAACTCCCCACGCATTTGTTGTGTTCAGTGCATGTGCGACCTGCAACATGCATCAGCTCATGTGTCTTTCTTGTGTAGTAACTGCATTGTGGAACATGGAACTTTTGGCTTCGCAGGACAGTGCCTTAACCAGTCATCCATCTCTCCACTCTTCAACGTTATGTTATTTTATATATATATTACATTTTTATGTGTAGCTGAGAGGGCTGGGATGTGTCACAGAGAGGGTGGGGAGAGAGAGAGAGAGACAGAAAAACAGAGAGAATGGATGTGCAGGGTCCCCTAGCATGTAATGTCAGATTCATGCCCCACTTTGTGCCGGCCCCTCTCTCTATCTCCCCACCCTCTGTCTCTCTCCCGGTCTCTATCACTCACACTGATTTTATTGTATGTTTTTCTTTAATTCTTACGGCACTATCTCAGTCTAGTGCAGGCTGAACTCGAATTTACTATATAGCCCAGGGATGACTTGAACTCACAGCTGTCCTCCCACTTCTGCTTCCTGAGCACTGGAATTAAACGTTTGTGCCACCTTGCCCTGATTGTAAGTGAACTGAAGCCAGGCCCTAACTGTTTGCAAGGAAGCACCTTTATCACTGTGCCATCTGTCTACCCCATTCAACATATCTTTTTGTGTTTTGTTGTCGTTTTAGTGGTAGAGTCGCACACTCTGCCAGGAAAACGTGGTATTAATTAGGTAGGCACACAATTAGTGATCGTGATGCCCTCTATCGAAAAGAAGCGGTAGGATACATACCTTCCTAGGGAAAGTCAGGCAAATGAAGGATATTTCATCAGCAGAAGATGCAAGTGAGAGCTCACAAAAGCTCTTGGTCTGGTTAGTGACATCAGGAAGTAAAGAAGGATGGAGAGATAACCCATAGGTTTGCAAAAGTGTTGACATCAGCAAGTCATATTTGGATCAGCTTTGTCCCCTCCTTTATTATGTCGGGTCTGTGTGTGTGTGTGTGTGTGTGTGTGTGTGTGTGTGTGTACACATGCGTGCGTATGCACTCACCCCCTAGAAAATGGAACTTTTTATTTTACTCATCTCAACAAAATCAAACATGTTTTAGACGGAATGGGCTACATAGTAGGCTTAGTGATTAAGGCATTTGCCTCCATAGCCAAAGCACCAAGGTTCAAATTCTCAGGACCCAGGTTCGCCAGATGCACAAGGGGCTACGTAGGTCTGGAGTTCATTGGCAGTGGCTGGAGGCCTTGTGGTGACAGTTCTCTCTCTACCTCCCTCTCTCAATATCTCTCTTTCTGCCTCTCTATCGATGAAGGAAATGAATGAATATAAATTGTGTGGTAAAACTGTTAAGAATGACTCTGTTTGGGTGGTGAAAAGGTAGTATTTTCCCTCCTTAGTCAAAAAATCTGATTTATGTGACATCACTTTCTGCTGGTCTTTAGGGTGTCTTTTGAGAAGTCAGCTGTCACATGATTTGCAATACTCACCCTTTTGGATTTCTTTTATTCAAGTACTGGAGAAATGCCTGAAAGGCCACGTTAGTTTCCTGCAAAGTCTATTGACCCAAGTTCTATTTTCCGTTTCCCACATAAAGCTAGATGCACAATACTGCTTGCATCTAGAGTTCATTTGCAGAGCAGAGACGTCCTGGTGATCAACACTCACGCTCTCGCTTCCTCTCTATGTCTCTCTTCATTCTCTCTCTGCATGGATATAAATAGAAGCTTGGAAACATTTAAACTGAAATGTAGGGCATGATGGTTTGTTTTCTTCAATTCCAGCAGTTGTTAGGCAGATATAGGAGGATTACTTGGTTCAAAGTCAGCGTGGAGGCCCAGGGTGAGTTCAAGGCCGAGAGTGAGACCATAACTGGAAACAAGCAAATATGACTTCTTCCTGTCAGTTGAGTTTTTGTTAGAATATTGATGAGTTTCTTCAAGTTTGCTGAAATCTCATGGATTTCCAGCAAGGTTTTAAACACTTCTTCAGTGGACTTTTTGGACATACCTATTATCTGGTTAGTTTCTGGCACTTTATAGTTACATCCTGCTTCTCTGTCCTATAAACGCCCACACAAACATGCACACGCCTTTTGGTTCACATGCACCACAGATCATATGTGGAGGTGAAAGGACAACATAGGGTGTATATCGGCTCCTTCTACTTCGAGATAGTCTCTTATTTAGCATGCTGGTTCATTTCTGTGGTTCTGTGCCTTGGCCTCCTCTTTTCTCGTAGGTGCACTGTGATTCCCAGATGTTTACTGTGGATTTTGCTTGTGATGTGGGTTCTGTGGATCACAACTCAGGTCCAGGAGCAGTTTTTGGATATACATTGAGGGAGAGTAGAGGGACAATGGGCATGCCAGGGCCTCCAGCCCCTGCCAATGAACTCTAGCCAAATGTACCACCTTATGCCCATGACTTTTCCTGGCTACTGTGGAATCCAAGATAGGTCCTTTTGGCTTGGCCAGCAAGTGCCTTCACCACTGACTTAACTCTGCACTTGTTCAGGAGCAGTCTTTATGTCTGACTTAATGGTGACAAAGTACAAGAAGCGGAGGGGGGGAGCGTGAGCTTACTATAGTGGGTGCACCAGGCCCTCCAGCCACGGCACGAAACTCCAGATGCATGTGCCAACATGATTTTCTTCTTTAACTGGCACCAGGAGTATTGAATCTTGACCCTCAGGCTTCATAGGCAATTGCCTTAACTGATAAGCCATCATCCCTCCAGCCCCCATGTGCAGTTCTTGATGCCTGTTGATGTGTGATGTCATCCACAATGGGAAGGATCAGGTATCTGTTGCAGGCATTACCACCTCGCGTTGGGTCTGTTTCTGCTGAAATTCAAGTGGCCGCTTCCTACTGGGAGCCTGGAGGTCTTTCTGCTCTCAGCACTTGATGGTTCCTGAAATGCAGGTTTACAGCACGCTGCTTGTTCATCACCATTTAAGCCTTAGGTGGTGCTCCAAGCTCAGCTTTCTTCTAAATTGGCAGTTCCCCATGAATTCTGGAAGCCTCTGAAACCATTTTCCGGTAGACCAGGTCCTCCCGCATGTAGTCACGGTCTGGGCAATTGTGCCTAGCTCTGGGCTAAGTCGTCATGGTGGAACTAGGACCGGGCTCCTGTCCTCACCTAGCCCTGGACTTGGTAACATTGTGTCATTCCTTGAATCACACGGCACTGTCTTACACTGCTATGTGCTGCTTATTGCTGAGGTGAATTTAAAATATCTATATACTTCTATTGTCGTTTATTTAGATGTGAGAGGGAAAGAGACAAAGTGACATAGAGAAAGGGAGAAAGACAAGGGGTTCGCCAGGGCTTCCAGCGACTGCAAATGAACTCCAGATGCAAATGCCAGCATCTGCTTCTGGCTGACATGGCTACTGGAGAATGACACCTAGGCAAGCCCCTCAACTCCTGAGCCATCTCTCCAGCACAGACACATTTTACCATACTCTTTCTGTTTTCCTTTGTTTTGTCCTTTGCTTTTTGACGAAGGGTCTCACTCTAGCTCAGTCTGACCTAGAATTCACTATGAATCTCATGGTGGTCTCGAGCTTATGGAAATCTCCACACCTTTTCCTCCCACATGCTGGGATCGAAGGTTTGTGCCACTACAACAGACCTTTCCAAAGATTTATGTAAATATTTACTTATTTATTTGAGATAGGTCGAGAAAGTAATGGAAAGACAAAGAGGGGATGGGGCTCTGAGAGTGAGACAGAGAGAGAGGGACTTAGAGTGATGGCACGACAGGGCCTCAACTCACTGCAAACAATCTGTGGACACATTTCCCGCCTATATATGTGTTTTACATGGGTACTGGGAATTGAACCTGGGTCCTCAGGCTTCAAAGGCAAGTGCCTTGGCTGCTTCACCATTTTTCCATCCCATATGCACATTTCATAAAAGGGAAATTTAATTTTTATAAAGTCTCCCTTCCTTCATGGCCTCACAGTGGCTGATGCTACCGGCACAGGACCTGCATTATAGGAGGAAAGCATGATGGCAACAAAAGAGAAGAGAGACTAAATTGGAAAATGGCAGGGGTTTGTTAAGGGGGTATTGGTTGGGGAAAGTTACTGTTTTGAGCGGATTTTGATTAGGGTGCACAGATTATATTTAAAGAAGGTGTTTTGTGCACACACGCATGTGCCTGAACTTAAAACACATTCAGACACACACACACACACAATGTCATGCACATGCACACAAGACACATTCACATGCAAAATTTGCATATCATCCTCATCTCCTTGTTTCAATATCGTTTTAATTTTTATTTATTTGTTTGAGTGCGACAGACAGAAAGAAAGAGAGAGAGAGAGAGAGAGAATGGGCGTGCTACAGCCTCCAGCCACTGCAAACAAACTCCAGACGCATGTGCTCCATTGTGCATCTGGCTGATGTGGTTCCTGAGCAATTGAGCCCCGAACCGGAGTGCTTAGGCTTCACAGGCAAGCGCTTAAACCGCTAAGCCATCTCTGAAGCCCCTTTTCCTCATTTTTTGAGCCAAACACAATAGACTGGCCTTTAATTTATTTTTATTTTTTAACCCGAAAGAGACATAATTGACAGGCCAGGGCCTCCAGGCAATGGAATGGAACTCCCCACGCATTTGTTGTGTTCAGTGCATGTGCGACCTGCAACATGCATCAGCTCATGTGTCTTTCTTGTGTAGTAACTGCATTGTGGAACATGGAACTTTTGGCTTCGCAGGACAGTGCCTTAACCAGTCATCCATCTCTCCACTCTTCAACGTTATGTTATTTTATATATATATTACATTTTTATGTGTAGCTGAGAGGGCTGGGATGTGTCACAGAGAGGGTGGGGAGAGAGAGAGAGAGACAGAAAAACAGAGAGAATGGATGTGCAGGGTCCCCTAGCATGTAATGTCAGATTCATGCCCCACTTTGTGCCGGCCCCTCTCTCTATCTCCCTCCCTCTGTCTCTCTCCCGGTCTCTATCACTCACACTGATTTTATT